>NW_025917709.1:0-59075 GCF_021462225.1 Girardinichthys multiradiatus | reverse complement strand
AACAACTGACTATTTCCATTTTCTTTAATTTTTGGGATACTGCATGGGTACTCTAAAATTAAAATACATGTTCTGGACTGCTGGAAGCACTGGGTAACTTGGAGAATGTAAAAAACAAATAAGATTCTCGTTTCTTTCCACAGACAGATAAAGAATCCCATTATCTCTAGAAAAACTGTAGAAAACTGTGTTCACATATAGTGTGAATTTAAGACCAGTACCTGAGTAGAGGAGAATCCTCCATAATGGTTCTGCTGGGTCGTCAGCCATCGAACGATCCCTGAGGCGTAACCCCGGTCTTCATTAGTGTTGGAGGCAGAGAGCTTTGCCAGCAGCACATAGGAGCTGATCTCCACAGACAGAGAGGCTGATGTTTCTGTTGCTGTCTGAGACCAGTGGATGAAGCTCCCTAATAACAGCCATCCATAAACAATGTGACTACAGACTGATTCACTGTAATGAATTGATCAGTCATTTTCAGCAGAAAACATGACTAACCATCTTTGATGGCAACTGAGTCGAGGTGCTGCAATAGGTGATCTCTGGTCTCCATGTCTCCAGCCAGCGAGAAGACGTATGCCAGCAGAGCTGTAGTGTAGGTGTTGCTGAAATCATTGATGAACTCTTTGAGGCATGACAGGCTCTGTTTCATCACACGATCCTTTGACAAAACAAAACACAACTGAAATTTATTCACATCTATGCAGTTTTCCTTTCCACTGTCACTACATCCATGCTCAGTATGCGGGATTGCTGCAAGTCAATGCAAGCTGTCGCTACATGCTGATCCAGGAGGAGTGACTACTACAATTCACTGACTCAATGCAATCTGCTGGGTTTCCTTCGATAGAAAAACGTTTTACCGATTTAAATAATAAACAGAATCTGACTGCACTGTTTGATTACTAGAATTAATTAGAATGTATGAACCTGACTAGAAATCTGTATGATTCAATGGAATTGACTTTGTAAAGTGCCTTGAGACGACGTGTTGTGAATTGATGCTATATAAATAAAACTGAATTGAATTGAATTATAAGTCAGCCATCTTCTGTTGGAGTAGCAGTATCGGAGCTAGTGACTTAAAAAAGCAAAACAAGTTGATAAAGAAGGCTCGGATTTGGGGACTGTTCTGGAACCTCTGAAGATTATTGTGCAAACAAGGATGAGTCATTAAATGAAGAACATCCTCTGATCATCCTCTTCACAAGACTAATTTATTAACAGTGTCTTCAGTATGATTGCTACAGAAAATCTTCCTCAACCAGATCCATAAAATCTACCAGTTCTACTAAGAGTAATGGCCAGATATTGAACCAGTTTCAGAGCAGATGATTGTGGCCAAATGGACTAAATATTAGATGGGAGTTTATGTGTACAAGCTGAAAATTATAACGTCCCTAGCAGATTTAGATTGAAATGTCTTTTAAAACAAAAAGTTTGCTTCTGATGGAAACTGACAAAATCACTGCTGTTGTGCAAATGGAATAGACAACAGGGGGAAATCTTTGGTGATTAGCAAGAAACACTCAATAAAGGAGTGGTTCTGCAGGTGGGGACCACAGACCACTTCTCAGTACCTATGCTTTCTGGCTGATGTTTTGGTCACTTTGATCCAAACATCAATTGATGATAGGGCTGAAAGAATTATAGGGCTGAAATAATTAATTAGTTGACAATTATTTCAATAATCGGATTAATTGTGATTAATCCTTTTATTGAAATAATCGTCAACTAATTAAGTAGTCAAATAAACATGCCATTTGCTGAAACAACAACCCACTTAGAGCTGTAATTAGTCCAAAATTGTGCCAAAAATATTTACATTTTGCATTTAAGATAAAAAACCTTCTTTGTCTGTAGATATGCTCTATAGTGGCATAGCTGTAACTTCACCTGGTTCAGATTCTGTAAAAAATCTCCTATCAAGCACCTTTTGTTATTAATCAATGAATCAAAAAAATAGTCAACAGATTAATCGATTAACAAAATGATCATTAGTTGCAACCCTAATTGACTGCATCATCAGAATACTTTTTGAAATGATGAGATACTGTCCCTATAATCAGACAGATAAATCGTAATTATAAGATACACATGGACACAATGTAAATAAAACAAGTGGAGAATTTTCCAAATCTACTTACATCTGAGGACATTTTCATCTCCAAAAAGGCAGCAGTTATGTAAGCACTAAGTGTCACTTCATCTGATACACCACCCTGTGGAGACGAAGCAACACAGAGGTCATGTTATCAGTGGGATGTTCACCATTCAAAGCTAAGCCAAGTCATATGGTGGTTTTACAGCACTTGTGTGTGCTTAAAAAAATACATATTGGTTTCAGTAAAGGCAGTTCTAATCATCTCAGCAGGAGGCCACAATAACCCAAAGGAAATTATGCATTTTTCAGACTTTATTAACACATCATGCCTCAGACACTGTAAAGCGGAGTAGTGGTTGGAGGCAGAAACCTCTCTGCTGTTGTTGGAAGATTTGTACATAAATTATCATTGCTTAGTTTAAGAAATATCTTAATCCTTTGATAGAAGTGGTTTGAATACTTTTCACATTTATTTTGAGTGTTTTATGAACTATTAACCGCATTGTCATCTTGTCTTAGAGTTGCATTTAGGTAGTTGCAATGCAGGGAAATAGTTCAGTGGAAAATTACTGAGAGGACTGCTTGCACCCCAGCCTATCTTTGTGTCCTTGTGTGATCAGCCACTGCCAAATGTGGACTTATGGGCTGTATCAGTATCTGGATAGAACCAGTTTTAATCAGTAGAACTTGTATTTGTGAAATTGTTTGTGGTCACACCCACGATTTTGTAACATGGGTGTTTTTTTTCAATAAAAGGCTGTGTACAGAGAGCAGCCCTTTGAGAGAAGGAAGTCACTGTTTAGCAGCGGACTGTCTCTCCCTGGCCAGCCAAAATTAATTACCTGTGTCTTCATTTCATACCTGTCTGAATTTATTAGTGTGTCTAACTCTGACAGCTGTAAATCAAATAAATCATCTCCAGTGTACCTTTGTTACATTAACGTTTAAGTGCATCTAAATTAAATTAAATATTGTCAAAAAGTTTAATTATTTCAATTATTCAAAGTTCAAAAAGCAAAACTCATTGAGATTTATTACACAGAGAGGTACATTCCAACATTTGTCTATACTGATTATTGTTTACAGCAAAGAAATTACTTTTTCACAAAATTTAAATATTATGAAAGAACAACAAAAAACAAACTTCGTTCAGACATGAGTCAATGTCGGGTTTATATGTATCTCTGATTTAGACCAGTATACGTCATCCATGGTTAGACTAAGCAAAACAGCAGAGTCTTTAAGCCTAAAACCATATATTTCTAGGTTGTTTACTACTATGTCTGCATGCTATTAGGATATCTTGAGATGGTGATAATATTAGTAAATACTGAGATGACCATATCAGTAGTGATATATACGCCTATTTTTGTCTTCCTCTTCTCTTATTTGTACTTCCTGCACTCTGTAAGCTTTAGCAGTTTGATGTGTCATTTGAGTCCAGTTTGAGCATCTGCTGCAGCCAGACTCTGTCCAACTGGTTCAGTGTTATCCTTTCCTAAAACCTGCAGGTTCATAACGCTTGGAACATATTAGCCAACAGCTATTCGATTCCAAAGAGTCCTTTGCGATATTGATATTGCACAAACCAATTTTGCAATGAAGATATATTCGTGATATATTGTGCAGCCCTATTTTCAACACAAAAAACAGAAAGTATTAAAGTCACAGGTAGTTTTTCACATTAATAATGTAATAATAATTGTTACATTTTCTTACATAATTCCCTTGTTGGGCCCCAGCCATGGATAAAAACATGGATGGAACATGTATTGAATTGTACACAATCAAACCCGGATATGAACCTCACTGCACCTTTAAATCACACCAACCAACGTCGAACCCAGCCCAGGAAGACAACGAGTCAGAGCTGGACTTCTCGTGACATCATTCAGTCTAAAACAATAACACGTTGTTCCAACATGGCTGCCTCTTTCCATGCGACTCTCAACCGAGGTCGGACAGGAGAGGCACCGCATGTGAATGTCTCCTTGCAGTCAAGGAGGCATAACTCTTCAAACATGGATCCAGAGTGACTAGGATCTCATGGTCAAATATCCGTCGATCGAGTGCAACAAAGTTAAGTATGATCTGCTGCTCAGATAATCCGGAATTCATACAAAAGAGGTAATTAAGATAAGGGTGGCTAGAACTTTTCTTTTTGAGGCCTACAGAGAAGCAACCTGTGTTCCAGAGAATTCCCAGCAAACAACGTCGAGTGAAGCAGTCTTCCAAACGACCTGGAAAAAAAGGTTTTGGAACTGCAGTTCTGCACACGCATGCAGCCGGACCCTGCCACTAAGGCAGCAGCGAAGTGCCTTTGTTCTGCCGCCATGTGGCTGGACCGGACAGGACAACTTCCCTCCTCAACTAGTCGCCCTAGGACATCCTTTCTTTGAGAAACTCAGCTAGCATGCTGTCTGTCCAGCTAATGTGAACTGACATTTCAGCCTGGTGGCTAGTTATTTGTTCTGTGTTGTTTTAAAGTTAAGACATTTTTTAAAGGGTGTGTTTAAACAAAGATCAATTCATATGCATTTTAATCTTTATTATTATTATTATTTATTATGTAATGGTCATGTTTTTTAACCATTTGTATTGATTCCCTTGTTCTTTCATTTGTATATAGTTGATTAATTTCTTTATTCCCTCATTTTGCTTGGTAGTTTTAGTTGAACTGTTCTCTTATAGTTAATAGTTTGTTAATTGAAATACGTTTAACTCTGAGTTGAATTATTTTTGTTAATAAATTGTTATATTTCAAGAAATTGTGTCAATTTATTCCATATGTGTGCAGAGTTTTGCTGTTCAGTAATGCCAGTGCTTGATTTATACTTTGGGTATTTTCCTAGTTTCCTACTTGGGCTGGTATTCACAGGACAACACTTAACAGACCAAACCAGAATGGTGATTTAATAAAATATTAACTAACATAAGCTTAATAATAATTACAACACACTTAACTTAAAATGTTATTCCTCCTACTGTCCATAAGGAGCTACATTACTGTTTCTAAGAAGGGCGAACTGGTTGAAATTTTGTTTCCTGTCATCTGTTGTCATTTGGTTTAGTGTTAGAACCCCATGCCATTTTTAAAATCCTAAAAACCATCTGAGCTCTTTCTGCCTTCCACTGGAGCTTTGTCGGAGGGAGGTTCTTGGAACCAGAAATTATCATACCTTCATTCTGTTGTTAAAGAGCTTTCCAGACCTCACAAAGCAGCCGGTGTCATTTTGCTTTTGGATCAGCCAAGTCTTTGATTCTTCAAGTTTTTGTGGGTCGATGTAGACAAAAGACTGAGCTTTGGACAAAGATCTCAGAACAAAAGCTGTCAGCCTGAGGAAAAACAAGAAAATGTAGCATTAACAGAGTAAAACTGATGCTATGACGAGAAAAATAGCTAAAAATCAAAGAATGTTAGGTTTTTTTTCCATTATTAATAAATACAAGAGTTGGCAAACAGATATTAGAAAAATAAAAACGCTGAATTCATTGTTTATCGAGCATGTTTATGTTGGTGAAATACACAAAGGGAAATTCCTCATGTTAACCACTGTACAGGTCCTTAGTTGTCAGTATAGTGACTTATTCTGTGTAAATTGAGTGATTTGATCAATGTAACGTGCGTTCAGACTAGTCAGGGATGTTCTCACCATGTGTTTCCTGGTCCTAATCCAAATGTGCTGTATGCACCTTCACTGTCTTTGTAGTTAAGCTGTCTCTGGTAGCCTGTAGAATAACAGAAACATGTTTACACATGACGTAAAATTAAGATCAGAATATCGTGAGTTTACTAAGAAATGTTTCATGTGCTTGTATATTTGTGGAGAAAACGAAGATGCTGTTGATAGTTTTTGCATACTAATATTTTCCACGTAGCTTTTACAACTAATTTTATTTTTGTTTTATTTATTGTGCTCAGTTCAACTTCCAGATAATGAACTTAAGGAAGAAACTCTTGGATTAGCGTAGGCTGGCTCCATGGTGGGACCCCGGCTCCACCGTACTGGGCGATGTCACGTGCCTCAATTTTGTGGTCTTCATGAAGGCGTCTTGTACCGCTCTTTGACCCATCACCCAGAGCCTGTTTGTCATGGGAGACCCTACCAGGGGCATTTAAGCCCCAGACAACATAAGCTCTAGGATCATTTGACCACTCAAATCCCTCCACCACGTTAAGGTGGCAGTTCAAGGAGGGGGCCCCTTTATTAGGGGGCATCTGGTCTCTGTACAAGCGGAGCAGGAGTTTGGTCCGCATTGCCGGCACCTCCCGTTGTTCCCGGTTCATGTTGGACTCCGGCAGGCTGCCCTTTGTCAACAGTCCTGTTCATAAGTTTTATAAACATGATTTCTAGGCATAGCCATGGCCTGGAGGGGGTCTAGTTTGGGGACCAGTGGATTTTGTCTCTTCTTTTTGCAGATGACGTGGTCCTGCTGGCTCCCTCGAGCCAAGACCTACAGCTTGCACTGGGGCTGTTCGCAGCAGAGTGTGTAGCGGCTGGGATGAAGTCCGAGGCCATGGTTCTCGACCGGAAAAGGGTTGCTTGCCCTCTAGTGGTTGGAGGGGAGTTCCTGCCTCAAGTGGTGGAGTTCAAGTATCTTGGGGTCTTGTTCACAAGTGAGGGGAGAATGGAGCGGGAGATTGACAGACGGATTGGTGCGGCTGCCGGTCCGTTGTGGTGAAGATAGAGCTGAGCCAAAAACCGAAGCTCTCCATTTGGCGGTTGGTTTACGTTCCTACCCTCACCTCTGGGCATGAACTTTGGGTCATGATCGAAAGAACGAGATCCCGGATAAGAGTGGCTGAAATGAGCTTCCTCCTTAGTGTGGCGGGGCACTCCCTTAGAGATGGGGTGAGGAGCTCGACAATCCGGGAGGAGCTCGGAGTATTATGATTTGGGGTTGTTTGGTTTTTGGTTTCGGGTTTTTTTTCTTATGTTTTTCACAGTTAAGGTTTTGAATCATGCTTCTGTTTATTATTTTTCTGGTCATGTTTTGTTCTTGTTCATGTTTTGTCAAGTTGGTTTTGTTTGTATATTAGAGTCTCTGTTTTTGCCACAGCCACGTTTGTTCTGTGTGTCAATTAAGTTTATTCGGTTCACATGCTCAAAGTTAATCTGTCTCCTTGCTCCACCTGGTTTTCACTCCATATATACACACCTGTTCAGTTAGTTATGGCGAAAACATTTCTCAAACCAAGTCTTGTTGTTTTTTGATCATGCCATGCCCTTTTGTTGTTTTGTTCCTGCCTCCTGCTGTGAGTGAGTTTTTGTTATTAAACCTTTTGCACTTACCATCACGCTGCCTGCTCGTCTGCATTCTGGGGTCCTATATCTCGCAAACCATAACAGAATGTTTCCACCAACAATGGACCTCCCGGATGACCATCAGGCTAACGCCATGGACATCTTTATTTTCCTGTCTCGGGAGGTGGAGAAGTCGTTGCGTCGGTCTGCAGGGCTGTCTGTGCCGCAGTCGACTTTTTATGGATCCAGGTTGGCGATTCCATGTCCGGCGACAGGTCCTCTTCATCGCCGTTCTTCTCCTCCCTTTCATACAGCAGTGAAGCCCTCGCCCTCCTCTCGCCGCAAGAAACGTCGGCGCAGAGCGCCTTCCTGTGGTTCGGCTGCCGAGGAGGTGGTTTCCCTGTCAGCTCACACTTAGCTCAAAGTTAATCTGTCTCCTTGCTCCACCTGGTTTTCACTTCATATATACACACCTGTTCAGTTAGTCATGGCGGAAATATTTCTCAAACCAAGTCTTGTTGTTTTTTTATCATGCCATGCCTGTCTCGCTTGCCCGTTTTGTTCCTGCCTCCTGCTGTGAGTGAGTTTTTGTTATTTAACCTTTTTACTTACCATTACGCTGCCTGTTCGTCTGCATTCTGGGGTCCTATCTCGCAAACCATAACACGGAGTAGAGCCGCTGCTCCTCCACACCGAGAGGAGCCAAGTGAGGTGGCTCGAGCATCTATACCGGATGCTTCCTGGACGCCTCCTTTGGGAGGTGTTTCAGGCACGTCCCAGGACATGCTGGAGGAACTATGTCTCTCGGCTGGCCTTGGGCTCCCTGCAACCTGGTTCCGAACGAAGCGGAAGATGACGAGTACGAGGGTCTTCTTCCACAGTCCCCTCTTTCACTCCTCCAAGAGTTTGCACTCTCAGTAACCAGTATGTTTGGAAGCATGTATATTTGTGAGAGCAGTTTTTCAACAATAAGACAAACACATCAAGCATAAAGAGATAAACAGGCTGACAGATTACACCTATTGATCTGGTGCAGATTTGATGCACAAAAATAGCCATTCTCATCCAGGCAATAGTAAACCGGCAGGCAAACCTACAAGTGTCTCATTAAAACAGAACCAGGTGAGGTAGACTGGGTATACAGGAAACATGATAAAATCTTTAAAGTTCAGTGTAAAAACTAAATTGGTTCTATGAATATTGTAGCTTCAAACTGAAGGCATCAAAACTATGAATTAACACATGTGGAATTATATACTGAACAAAAAAGTGTGAAACAACTGAAAATATGTCTTATATTCTCGGTTCTTCAAAGTAGCTACCTTTTGCTTTGATTACTGCTCTGCACACTCTTGGCATTCTGTTGATGAGCCTCAAGAGGTAGTCACCTGAAATGGTTTTCACTTCGCAGTTGTGCCCTGTCAAGTTTAATAAGTGGGATTTCAAGCCATATAAATGGGGTTGGGACCATCAGTTGTGTTGTGCAGGAGGTGGATACAGTACACAGCTGATAGTCCTACTGAATAGACTGTTAGAATTTGTATTATGGCAAAACAAAGCAGCTATGTAAAGAAAAACGAGTGGCCATCATTACTTTAAGAAAGGAAGGTCAGTCAGTCCAAACAATTGGGAAAACTTTGAAAGTGTCCCCAAGTGCAGTTGCAAAAACCATCAAGCGCTACAAAGAAACTGGCGCACATGAGGACCGCCCCAGGAAAGGAAGACCAAGAGTCACCTCTGCTGCGGATGAGAAGTTCATCCGAGTCACCAGCCTCAGAAATCGCAGGTTAACAGCAGCTCAGGTTAGAGAACAGGTCAATGTCACACAGAGTTCCAGCAGCAGACACATCTATAGAACAACCGTTAAGAGGAGACTGTGTGAATCAGGCCTTCATGGTAAAATAGCTGCTAGGAAACCAATGCTGAGGACAGGCAACAAGCAGAAGAGACTTGTTTGGGCTAAAGAACACAAGGAATGGACATTAGACCAGTGGAAATCTGTGCTTTGGTCTGATGAGTCCAAGTTTGAGATCTTTGGTTCCAACCACCGTGTCTTTGTGCGGCGCAGAAGAAATGAACGGATGGACTCTACATGCCTGGTTCCCACCGTGAAGCATGGAGGAGGAGGTGTGATGGTGTGGGGGTGCTTTGCTGGTGACACTGTAGGGGATTTATTCAAAATTTAATGCATACTGAACCAGCAAGGCTACCACAGCATCTTGCAGCGGCATGCTAGTCCATCCGATTTGCGTTTAGTTGGACCATGATTTATTTTTCAACAATACAATGACCCCAAACACACTTCCAGGCTGTGTAAGGGCTATTTGACCAAGAAGGAGAGTGATGGGGTGCTGCGCCAGATGACCTGGCCTCCACAGTCATCGGACCTGAACCCAATCGAGATGGTTTTGGGTGAGCTGGACCGCAGAGTGAAGGCAAAAGGGCCAACAAGTGCTAAGCATCTCTGGGAACTCCTTCAAGACAGTTGGAAAACTATTTCAGGTGACTACCTCTTGAAGCTCATCAACAGAATGCCAAGAGTGTGCGGAGCAGTAATCAAAGCAAAAGGTGGCTACTTTGAAGAACCTAGAATATAAGACATATTTTCAGTTGTTTCACGCTTTCTTGTTCAGTATATAATTCCACATGTGTTAATTTATAGTTTTGATGCTTTCAGTGTGAACTACAATATTTATAGTCATAAAAATAAACTCTTTGAATGAGAAGGTGTGTCCAACCTTTTGATCTGTACTGTATATATAAAAAATTGTGTCCCCTTCCATGATTTAAGTTTCCCATCCCTGGGTTAGCATTTTGTGTATTACTTAAAATTTAGATCATAAGATTTCAGATGGTGTTTGACAGCTGCCAAAAAAGCACACAAAGGGGGAGCAGGCGGTCTGTTTGGTCGAGCATACGCCTACTGTTGGCTGTGCTGGACAGAATGTGGGCCCGTTGTTCATTTTTAATGTCAGATTACTGCAATTATTTACTGTTGGACTGAGCACACTAAAATCCAGACAAATGAGGTGTATCAAGACATAGTGGTGGAGGCTGAGCTGAAAAATGAAGTGAATTATTGGTCACATAAAGGCTTCTCTTCCAAAGAAAAAGACGGTAGGTGTGATATTTCTCTGGAAATAGAAAGCCATCAAATAATATGCAAACATATCAGCGTTATTTAAATACAACTTGTACTCTAATGCTATAAATGGAATTTCATAAAATTAGCCAAAAACGCATTGGTATGTGACAAAACCTTGTTTATTTGTATGAACAGTTCACTGGTTATGTTTTTTTTTTCCTTTTTTTCTTTTTGATATTTTGTCTCTTTTTATTATGTCAAAGTATAAAAAATACATAATAATAATAAAATAAAGACTGCATATTTCTTTGAATGCTAAAAAAAAGCAGCAGGCGATTAAATCACTATTCTCAAGTTTTTACTCAAAGATGTATATTTCAAGGATTTGTTCTATTCTGAAAATTATAGCTTACACCTATTGAGCTATAGCTTACTGCTAATGGAAACCTGTCAAATACTGGTACAGTATTTGAAGGGTACAGTAAATACTGACAAATGTGCATCATTTTAAATGTTTTTTTAAGGAAAAATAAACATCCTCCACATCTTACCTGCAGCACCCAAATACAACATTTTGACTGGCAGAGCTTAAAGATGAAACATATTTTGTTTGCATTGCATTATTTTTTCAGCTGCGCTGGAAAACTGAATGAGACTTACCACTGTTTAAGAAATTGGACGCCTTTTTCTTAATGGCTGGGGTCAGCTGTTGTGAACTTTGTAGATATTCAAGGATGTAGATGTTGGGAGCCAGTAGTGCCATGTTCTGCTCACCACATCCATATGGCATCTGCAGCAGACCATCTAGGTTCTGTAGGGCACGGCCGAGAATGTCACCTATGCAAAACATAGAAACAAAGCTCATCACACTTGACTATTACTTCTGTATTTGATAGTGTTTAAAAGATTCAGCAGGTTTAAAAACCTGTAAAGATTCTTGTTACAATACTGCAGTAAGACTGGAGGATTAGCAGACAGTTGGAGCAACTGTGTACAGTTGACTTAAGCGGTTTACCTAGGACAGATACTACAGCACGGCCAGATCCATCAATCACATTTTGAGGCAGCTGTAGGTTTGTTTCCTCAGTCAAAGCTTCTCCTGAGTTTACACAAAAACAGTCATCAGTTATGAGTGATGACCTAAACAGGACAGTTTTAAAACCAACAGATCATGGACCTTGAATGCCATGAATGTTTTAATGAAACATTACATTACATAACATTTATAAAGTTGCTATCCAACAGTGTCCTGTCTTTTCGTAGACATACGACTAATACTGGGGTATTGAAAGATGTATGTAAGGCAGATGTAAAGGTGAAGAATTAAAAGGGATTTTGTGATACATCAAGTCCTGTCTTTGAAGTGGTTAACTTTTGATGTGCTTCTGAATGGCACATGTCTATCTAGATCAAGGGTGTTGAATTCAGTGTTCTGCTGTGTCAGGATGGAGAAAATTATTTTTTCATGTAACGTAACTGTCTCTTTTTATTTTTGTTTTCATATTTATAGATCAACAGACTGTTGATCAGTGCTCTGAGTGGTCAGATAGTTATTGGCTGAGCAAATCAGAAACTAGGTCATGCCGTCAGTTTAACTTTTAGTTTCAAGCATGCGGCATGCCCAGTAGAGCGAAGCTTCATCAGTCCAAATGTAGATTCTTCATAGTGCAGCATTAGATTAAGCAATCCTATTAATGGATCATTGCTGCAATATTTAAGAGCCGTTTGTGTAAATGTTGTTGCAGTGGTGTACATGTGTGGTATGATTGGCGAATGAGAGCTGTGGTGTTTATGCCACAGAATTTTTCAACAAGTCCAAAACAATCTGTGGCGGCCTGTCTTATCTGGTGCTCAGATTACGCATGCAACAGCATCGCATGCATAGAGAGGTGATGTTGGAGAGGTATAATTAGGTTAACCTAAGGCAGCAAGCCTTCCTGCACCATTGAAATAAATACTACATATACAATAATGTGATGTGAATACAAATAGTTCACGTTTGTCTTTTTATGAACAATTTGTAGCAGTCTGTGTTTCGTGTACACCATACTGACCTTTCGGGCAGAGCAGCCAGTTGTGTGTCTTTGCTACTTCAAGTCCTTCAGCCTTAGAAAGATATACGAGTTAAATTTGACAATCAAATATTGTTGACTTAGGCGTTTTCTTCAATATTTTTTTAGACTGTTTGTTCGGACTAACCTTTACAATAAGAGGACGGGTTACAACATCAACGCGGCCTCTGTCTGGAACACTCACCACCTCGTTATCACAAGAAGCGTCAGATGAAACGGCCTCAGCAGTCACGGTCACATTCACAACCCCTAAAAAACAGGAACAAAGATCAGTTGCTCAAATTCTGTGCTCTTCTGCAAAATTCAAATCCTTTTGTGGCTGAAGTGGATCAAACTTGGTTTCTAGAGATTATGAAATGGTTCTGAGGGTGAACTCAGATTGGTTACCGCAGTCTATACACCTGATTTATTACCGGATATTTCAAGTTCTAAGAATAAAATTCTCATCCTCACCCAAGGCTGTGGGATTCATGGTCCAGCTGAGGGTCTTCCGCTCACTGCCACACAGACAGGATGTGTACTGGTCCCCAGATAGAGGGGTTAGGGTGTAATCTGAGGAGGGGGCTGCAGTCACTTTAACCTGTCCAAGAAAATAAATTTGACTCATTCTTTCCAACAGAGCTATTACTCTGTGGATTAATCTGTCACTTTGTGCATGTGCCATGTCTCCCTGAGAGTTATATGTAGCTTGATGTAGATATGATAATGAACTTGTCGGGTGGCTTTTTGTCTTGCTTATACTCATAAATGTTACTCATTCTATGCAAGTAAAAAAAGGGTTTTGTCATTTTAAAATCAGAAGCAAGTGAAATAATTATATAGCTTTTAGTTCCAGATTTTAATTAGTAATAATTATGTTTTTTCAAACTTCTCTCAAGCATCAGCACACAGGAAGCATGGTTCTATCATTGCATCTTAGACATACTAAAAACATGTCTGAATATTTCATTTATAGTTAAGACTTCTTACAAAATACACCCCCTGTAACTCTATTGTATATCAGCCCTGTGTTTTTATGAATGAACCTATGCTGTTGTAAGAAGATAAATTACTGCATTGCATCTTGACATATCTGATAGTAGGATATCTAGTGGGATCTCCAGAAACAGTAGGCTGTTATGCATTTTTTGGACATGTTGAACAGTACTATAAGATTGTAGAACTATCTGTTGGGACCCACAGCCATGAGTTACAACAGGAAATGCGGTACGGACGTTTCTGGAACTTTCAAAATAAATTGCATTAACCTACTACCGGCATAACATAGGAATTGGGGGTAACAGCGAACTTCTCATGATGCCACTGTCCACATAAAACCCCCACTTCCCCCACAAGTCTTTCTCTACCATCCGGACTCTGTGTGAGGCTGGCCGGTGAGACAGCGCGCTAATGTCTCTTTGCTGGCAAAAAGACATAAACTCTTCAAAACTGGATCCCAGGGTGTCATAAGATCACGCAGTCATATACAAAGTTAAGTACGAGTGAATCACTGTTTGTGTACTGTGGAAATATAAATGCCTTAATATTAGTAGTGTGGAAATATAAATGCATTATTGTTAGTAGCTAAGACTAAGATATATTTGGGACTTTGCTGTTTATAGATTGATTTTTATTAGGAGTTTTTAGTTATGATAGTTAGAAAAAACATAACAGTAGCCTCTAGTATTATAGAGTCCAGTTTTTACACAATGAGTGTTTATTATTCAAGGTTAAAGCTTGCAGGTGTTTTCTGTCTGTATCGTGAGAAGCCGGCAGCGTATTAGGGAGGCATGGTACTCCTCTCCCTGAAGATTCCTGAAGACGTGTGGGAAACAATTCTTTAATTAAATGATGAAATGTATCTCTGTTTCTTTGATACTGTTGCTGAGGAGACATCCACAGACAGAATGATTGTGTATGTGTACTGCATACAGTTTATAAAATGTCCGACCAGAGAGGACAACATTCTGGATCACTGTTACACCACCATCAGAGACGCTTATCACGCCGTCCCACGTGCTGCACTGGGCCAATCCGACCACATCATGGTCCACCTGATTCCTGCATACAGGCAGAAACTAAAGCTCTGCAAACCTGTTGTGAGGACGACAAGGAAGTGGAGCAGTGAGGCTGTGGAGAATCTCCAGGCGTGTTTAGGCTGTACAGACTGGGATGTGTTCAGGACTACTACCAACAGTCTGGACGAGTACACAGAGGCTGTGACTTCCTACATCAGCTTCTGTGAGGACAGCTGTGTACCATCATGCACCAGGGTGAGTTACAACAACGACAAACCCTGGTTCACAGCTAAACTCAGAAGGTTAAGACTGGATAAGGAAGAGGCCTTCAGGAGTGGGGACAAAGACATATACAGAGAGGCTAAGTACAAGTTTGGCAAGGCAGTGAAAGAGGCCAAACGACTGTACTCTGAGAAGCTCCAAATCCAGTTCTCAGCCAACGACTCTGCGTCTGTCTGGAAAGGGCTCAAGCAAATCACCAACTACAAGCCGAAAGCCCCCCACTCCATCAACGACCGACGCCTCGCCAACGACCTGAACGAGTTCTACTGCCGCTTTGAAAGACAAAGGGACAGTCCTGCAACCATCTCCCACGACGCCCCCCAACAGCTGCAGCCACAATCCACCACCCCCACCTCCCCAACCTCAAGAGGGGCCTTGGCACCTCCAACCCCCACCAGCCCCCTACCCACGCCGAGGACGGCTCTTTCCATCCAGGAGAGGGACGTCAACAAACTCTTCAGGAGACAGAACCCCCGGAAAGCTGCTGGTCCGGATTCTGTCTCACCAGCCAGCCTGAAGCACTGCGCTGATCAGCTGTCTCCAGTCTTCACAGACATTTTTAACACCTCACTGGAGACATGTCATGTGCCAGCCTGCTTCAAGTCCTCCACCATCGTCCCTGTTCCCAAGAAGCCAAGGACCACAGGGCTTAATGACTTCAGACCCGTCGCCCTGACCTCTGTGGTGATGAAGTCCTTTGAGCGCCTTGTGCTCTCACACCTAAAAGACATCACCGACCCCCTCCTGGACCCCCTGCAGTTTGCCTACAGAGCCAACAGGTCTGTAGATGATGCAGTCAACCTAGCCCTTCACTTCATCCTCCGGCACCTGGACTCCACAGGAACCTACGCCAGGATCCTGTTTGTGGATTTCAGCTCTGCCTTCAACACCATCGTCCCAGCTCTGCTCCAGGAGAAGCTCTCCCAGCTGAGCGTGCCCGACTCCACCTGCAGGTGGATCACTGACTTCCTGTCTGACAGGAAGCAGCGCGTGAGGCTGGGGAAGCACGTCTCTGACTCCCTGACCATCAGCACCGGTTCCCCCCAAGGCTGTGTTCTCTCTCCTCTGCTCTTCTCCCTGTACACCAACAGCTGCACCTCCAGTCACCAGTCTGTCAAGCTTCTGAAGTTTGCGGACGACACCACCCTGATCGGACTCATCTCTGATGGTGACGAGTCCGCGTACAGATGGGAAGTGGACCATCTGTTGGACTGGTGCAGCCAGAACAGCCTTGAGCTCAACGCTCTAAAGACAGTGGAGATGGTTGTGAACTTCAGGCAGAACCCAGCCCCACCTGCCCCCATCACCCTCTGTGACTCCACAATTGACACTGTGGAATCTTTCCGCTTCCTGGGAACCATCATCTCCCAGGATCTCAAGTGGGAGCCAAACATCAGCTCCCTCATCAAGAAAGCCCAGCAGAGGATGTTCTTCCTGCGGCAGCTGAAGAAATTCAACCTGCCAAAGACTATGATGGTGCACTTCTACACAGCCATCATTGAGTCCATCCTCACCTCCTCCATCACCATCTGGTACGCCGCTGCTACAGCCAAGGATAAGGGCAGGCTGCAGCGTGTCATTCGGTCTGCTGAGAAGGTGATTGGCTGCAGTCTACTGTCGCTCCAGGAACTGTACACCTCCAGGACCCTGAAGCGGGCAGGGAAGATTCTGGCTGATCCCTCCCACCCCGGTCACAGACTCTTTGAGACTCTCCCCTCTGGCAGGAGGCTGCGGTCCATCCGGACCAAAACCTCACGCCACAAGAACAGTTTTTTCCCATCTGCCACCAGCCTGGTTAACAAAGCCCGGAAACCACCCTGACATTCCCCCTTTCCCCCACACCCCCCCTTTTTTTGCTGACAGGACACCTGTAACCTGTAACTCTATGCGTTACATTAACGCTCAGCTTGGACTCCTGCTTACTTGCACAATGATCACCTGCACTGTTGTATTGCTCTCGCATCTTATACTGCTCTATATTTACTCTCACTCACTTAAAACTGTGCACTTATATTTATATTATATTGTAGATATGTTTGTACTGTTTAATTTGTACTGTATTGCACCGACTACGCCAAAACAAATTCCTTGTATGTCCAAAAACGTACTTGGCAATAAAGCTTTTCTGATTCTGATTCTGATTCTGCATAGCAGCGTGGGGTATAAAATGTAATGTAACGCAGCCCCCAGTGAGACAACACACAGACGTTTCCAGGTAGCAGTGTAAGTGTGTGTCTCCTCTCTGAATTCAGATTGGTTTTAATAAACTTGTGGAAACGTACAACTGATCTCTGACTGAGGATTTTCTTTTGGGGGTGCCAAATAAAAAGAGTCTATGAGAGGTGAGAAGCAATGTAAGAGTTAACGGACGGTCAGCAAAGTTTTCCTACCTCGACAGTACCCGGTGATTTCATTCATAAAGAGGGGAAATTAAGGTATAAGCATTGCTTTACTTTGTCTCTGAGACCTGCAGAAGCAAACTGTTCCAGAGAATCTCCTGCAGAGACGCTGTCTCTACAAGCCGAGTCTGAAAGGATGACAACAGGAGCCGCATCACCGTGGTTATTGTAATGTGCAGTTGGTTGGCGGACACAACGAGCCGTCTTTCATCCACAGCTATGGAGGTTAGCTGGAAGCTAACCCTTTGTTCACAGAGCGGCCGCGTACCTTCAAAACACACACACACACAGCTATGGAGGTTACCGTTTGTTGACTGTGGACATTTCTTCAAACTTCGTCGTTGCCCGGACAACTCCTCAACACGTTCATACGAGGTTTGGTGTTTGGGCAGAGTAATAGAGAAAGCTTTAGATTGAAATGATCTAAACGTTTTTCATTTTATGAAATTTGGTTTTGTTTGTGTGTTAAGACAAACTTAATTTAAAGGATGATTTTAAACACAGAAGATCGGCCATAACGCGCCATCCGCGCTCATCCATTTTAACCATTTTATTAACGGTATTTTAAAGCTGTGCGTTTGATTCTTGTGCTAAGCTATCAGCTTCCTTTGTTAGCTCTCACTGCTAACAAGCTAAGAACATGTGCTTGCCTGCTAGGGAATATTTAACAGAAAGGTTGTTAGTTTTCAGGCTAGTAAATGATAGTCCCTAAACATTATTTTTATTAAATCTGATAACTAAGTAAACACCATTAAGCCCCATTTCTCCAGAAAGATTTGGCGCTTTTCCAAAATATTCCCTTAATAATATTTCTTTAAATATTTTTTTAATAAATAAAGGCAGCTAATGAGACCCCGTTGAGAATTAGTCATCCAGACGGTTGGTTTTATTCATCAGATCATTCTTAAAACATTATTTTATTAAAATAATATTTTATCTGATCTTGCATTGTGAATGGTTGTCTCAGTTAGTTCCAACACTAACTTCACGTCACTTCCAGATTCTTCAAGATTATCCGTGGTTCTCAAACATAAATAACATTGCATGGTAATATCGCATCACTCTTTTTGGTCATGATTTCCAATCATCTTTAATCAACGTGTTTATATTGTACATAGCCCATTAGTCTTCGTTATTCTTTAATTCTGCTTGGTAGTTTAGTTGGATTGTTTTAGCATAGTGAAGAGTTTGTTGATTGAAATATGTTTGACTTATTTTTGTTAATAAATTCTTGTATTTTAAGAAATTGTGTGAATTCATTCCATGTGTGTGCAGAGTTTATGCTGTTCAATAATGTCAGAGCTCATCTCACACCTTTCTATTTTGTCCTAATACCATTGCCTTACTGGGATGGTATTCACAGGATAACCCTTAACAGACTGAAATATTATTTGATAAAATATTAAAATATTAATATTAAATATTAAATAATATTCTCAGAGTTATAATCACAGCATGTCTAACATACACTATGTTGTCTGTCTTTCTACTTTTACATGTACAAGAACTTTGATGAATGACATCTTCTTCTTAATCTGTAAGGTCCAATTTGTTGAAGGACACACTGTTGCCAGCAATAGCAACTTTAACTATTCTGTAAACATCTTCCACACACCTCACCTCATATACTAAACTCTTGCAGTGAATAATGCTCTCTTACAATATTTTTACAAACTGACATCACTGTTAGGCTAACATTTTTTCTAATACAGTGATAGCAAAGTCAGACTAAAGACAGGACAATATATTTTCTAAATGAATTACTATTGAAAACATAAAATACAGCTAAACTTTATAGTGTTCACAGGATTACTAAAAGATTTCAGATGCTTGGTAGATTTCATGTAAAATCAACAGTTACCATAATGCATTTGTTCAGGTAGTTAAAGACGGTTGCCTTCAGCTCAAAGTTCTCCCCCCGGATGATAGAGTAGGGCATGGTGAGCTCCAGGAAGAAGGGCTGGAAGACGGTGAGCTTCTGACGAGGAGCCAAACCAAAACCCTCAGAGGACAAACAGAATGTCTCTGTCTCCCAGGTGGTGATGGTGTCTGGGACAGTGAAGGACACATCCTTGGTTCCAGAAGATCTGGATCAACAGATACACAAATGCATTGTGTTAAATTGTGGATCACATTTAATTAGGAGGAAGGCTAATACACAATCCACATACAATCCACAGATCTATTCTTCGAAAACACAGTGTCTCTTTTCACCTTTATGCAGGTGACTGCCAAATCTATGTGTCACATAAAGGTGGCACTAGTTCTGTTGGAATCCTTCTTGATTGTTTTAACGATTTGAAGGGATGGATGGGTTTAATTCTTTTTTTTTTAATTTTAACAAAAATAAGATTGATGTATTGGTATTTCGTGGCACATCAGAAGGCCTGTGTTTGGACTTTTGGATGTCTCGCTCAGCCACAAATCCTGGTTTTGAAATGGACAATCTGCTTATATTTGACAGCCAGATCAAGGCTGCCATCAAGTCCAGCTTCTTTCTGTCAGAGTTTGTTGGAGATGTGTAGCACCAAAGTGCACATCTAAGTGAACTGAAATAAGTAAACAATGTGACTGCCAAAAGAATGTAAACAGTGAGAAACGCACAAGAATGAATCAAACATGAATGAACTGAAATAAATTAAATGAAGAACATGGCAGTGCAGAGAAAAGTGAACAGAACTCAGACTCAAAACACCAAACACAGGCAGATTATGACACTTCCGGCTTCAGCAACTGGCCAAGAGTAGGCCCATGCTCACAGAAAGAGCACTTGGAGACAGTAATCAATGGTTTGTAATCAAACAGTTGGATTACTGTAATGCCCATTATTTTGTCAGCAGGTCTTTAATCACACACCTGCAGATAGTACCAAATGCTGCTGTGTGTCTTTTAACTAACATTGACAAATTTGAGCACATTTCACTGGATTTGAGGTAACTTGACCGGCTGCCCATCCATTTTAGTCGGGGGGCCATTCCTCCCGATCACGCCTCTCCAAGTGTCACTGTCATTTCCCATGTGGGCGTTGAAGTCCCCCAGCAGAATGTCCCTGGGAGGGGCACTATCCAGCACCCCCAACAGGGATGCCAAGAAGGCCGGTACTCCGCACTACCACCCGGCCCATAGGCCGAAACGACAGTCAGAGACCTGTCCCCAACCTGAAGGCGCAGGGATACGACCCTTTCATCCAGTGGGATAAACCCCAACACGAGACGGCTGAGCTGGGGGGCAACAAGCAAACCCACCCCAGCCCGTGGGCCACTCCAGAGTAGAAGAGAGTCCAGCCCCTCTCGAGGAGATGGGTTCCAGAGCCCACGCTGTGCATGGAGGTGAGCCCGACTATTTCTAGTCGATATCTCTCGACCTCCCGCACAAGCTCAGTCTTTTTCCCCCCAGTGAGGTGACATTCCACGTCCCTAGAGCTAGCCTAAGCATCCGGGGATCGGGCCGCCACGGTCTCCACCTTCGCATGCTGCCCAATCCTCTTTGCACCGGTCCCTCATGGTTCCCCCTCCAGGTGGTGGGCCCACTGGGGGATGGCCTTGCGTCTTTCCTCCAGGTCCCGCGAGGAGCAACCCAGCCACCATGAGCTCTCTGACGGGTCCCGACCCCAGTCCTGGCTCCAGGGTGGGACCCGGCTCCGCCGTACTGGGCGACGTCACGTGCCTCATTTTTTATGTCCTCATGAGGGTGTCTTGAACCGCTCTTTGTCTGACCCATCACTTAGAGCCTGTTTGCCATGGGAGACCCTACCAGGGGCATTTAAGCCCCAGACAACATAGCCTCTAGGATCATTCAGCCACTCAAACCCCTCCATCACGTTAAGGTGGCGGCTCAAGGAGGGGCTTGAGAAAACTATTTTCCTGAATTTTGAATTTTAATTAGAATTTTTGATAAATATGCATTAATCAATAATCATAATCCTTACACTCTTCATCTCTGAGCTTTAACAGCCCTATGTGCCACCTCGTTCTCTTAGGTCAGCTGACCTATTGCTCTTGTCAGTACCAAGAACCAAGTGTAAACTCAGAGAGGACTGGGCCTTCTGTGTAGCTGGTTCTAAACTCTGGGATGATCTGCCACTGTACATTGGCAGGCAACCTCCCTGGCTATTTTTGTACTTCTCTTTTAAAAACAAATCTTTTCTCTCTGGTTTTTAATACTTAGTGGGGTGTTGGTCTTATGTGGTTTAATCTCAGTTTTATGTCCATGTAATTTCTTATTTTAATAGTTTTGAATTTTATTGGAACATATTTTTATCTGTTACGCACTTTCACTTCTGTGTTTGTTTTTAAGTGCTTTATAAATTACGTTTTATAGGACACATTCTTTGAAGTTGCCACTATCACCTACCCTATGAATGTATGATGCAGAGAGGATCAGCTGCATAAAAGAATATTATTAATTGTTCTTATTTATTTGTATACATGGAAAACTTAATTTAGTTATGTATGTACACACATTAACACAGAAACTAAACTTTAGTAAACTTGGAAGTAAACTTTAAGTTTATTGTCTCGCTGGAATCTAACTCATTCTTTCCAACAGAGTTATGGCCACTATGATGTCCCTATTTATGATTTCCAAGGTTAAATAAACTCCTTGTTATATATTAACCCAGTAGGGAAAATGATAGGGGCATATATTTTGGTCTGACAATGCTGTGTGTTGACCTTTAGGTTTTTGGATCAACGTTAATGATTGTTACGCTCTTGGTTATTTATTCTTTCCATGACAAAACACCATAAAAATCGGTGTTGTTTTAATGTTGTTTGCTTGGTGCTTGTTTTCAATTGTTTCTTTTGTTTTAGTTAATCAGTAGCGCATTAATTGTTTGGGTGATCATAAATTGGATTCTTGATTGTACTGATATCAGCTTTGGTAAATTTTTTGCATTTTTAATTGAAATGTCAATGGCTCGAATCCCAAGAAATTTACAGTAATCCCTCAGTGTTTTCATTTAGTGTGATGGAGATGGCTCCCTGTAATGAAAAAGTTAAGTTTTCAATCTTCATATTGATTCTGAGAACTTTTGAGATTGACTGATTTATGAACATTAATATTTTTTTCTTTATTATACTTTTTAATATAGTTTGGAACTTCTTTAAAATCTATATCAGAAAAATGGTAAGTAAAAAAGTACAATGATGGTTTAAAATGGTCCATGATGTAAACCCACAATACAATCAAGTAAAGGTAAACACACAAAATAAATTAAGAAAAACTCTGGCAAATGAAAGAGTATTCAAATAAACAAACCAACCACCACATCTCAACTCATCTCACGCCAAATTTTATTTTACCTGCTCTAGACACGAGAATAACCAACATGTGAAAAAAGCAAGCGAAAACCTGTCAAAATGACACAGGATGAGGACAGGAATGCTTCCCAGATGTTACGTCCTTCACACAGACCAATGAGGCACTCAAGCACCCAAGAAAAAAAATGTCCAGACATTAAAAAGTTGTGTTTTCCAATAGTTCAATAGAAATGCACACTGCCTATGTTCATTTCACAAAAATCCCAATTGACTCCAAATATGTTGATGGCTGGACATTATTCTCTTTGTGTGGGGTCACAAAAAGGGGTGATTCAGTGTGTGTGTTGAATAATGATAATATTTTTTTTAAGTATTTCTGAACATAAACTCTTTTGCCTCAGACTCTCACCCAGTTTCCACGAGGTCCCATATCCACGTCTCAGGGAAGAAAGTGCGAACTGTTACCAATGGTTCTTCCATAATAGTGCCTGATGCACCAACAACTTCCGGTCTCATACCCACTGGTGAACTCAAAAAATCCACTCTGCTTATTCGATCATAAGCTATGTGTACTCCTGTAAAGAACCAGACGAAAGTGAAACAAAAGTGAATAACAAGTGGCACACTTCTGTTTTTTTTTTTAGGCGAATTCTTTTGCTGCCCCACGAGACAGGTCAAAAGTAACCAAGATGACGTACCTCGATAAAATTCTCTTCCTTTGAATTTAAGACAAGATGGTATTGTCATCACCAAATTTGTTGCTGTTTTCAGTCCTACATTCTACACAGTTTTAGACAAAACAATAAAAAGTGCATAGAAAAATATTTCAAAAGAAGGCCACGTTTATAATTCATATTTTTTGTATTGTATGGTTGCTGTACACTTAGTACCTGGAAAACTTTATGGGCTTCCCCTTCTTCAGATGGATAAGGTAAAACATATCTTTTTGGCCTCACATGCAGACATTCATCAGGATCGCTAACCTGGTATGGTATATATGAAATTTTCTTGACAGGCAGCATGGAAAAAATCTGAAAAGAAAAACATGGTTTAGAGCTAGAAACTGTTCTGCAATATTTCTTTGGTTGTGTCTCAGCAACAAAATTAATTCAAGAACTTTCCTTCTATCACAAAACATAGAAGTTATGTGTGTAAAAATTGTTAAATGTTGTTAGTTTTTACCCTATCTTCATCCAGAGTCTTTCCGGGCTCCTTGATGAGGACACTCTGATCGATGGCACTGACTCCACATAGGGAGTCAGACTGGGCTGTCAGCTGCAGCTTGATCTCCTCTCCTGGGACAGCGGAAGATGGAGAAAACTCCAAAGATACCTGAACAAGCACACATGATTTACACATAACATTACTTACCCAATAGTTTTATCAAACTAATTGTTTTTTTAAGTAACTTTGCAGATGTTGAATAAAAGCATGAACTGAAAAAAATTATTTAACATGTGTTTAACATGAAATACCTTGGTTCTTTATTATTAGGACGGTCAGGATTATGATACTAGTGTTTTTTATATTAGGTGCAACCTGCTCTCTTTTCTACTGACCTTATTACTGAAACATTTTTCTGTTGAGAACTCGGCATTGTGAGCAATCACATTCATGCTGGGGAGGACAGCATAAGCCACAACCTGGATCATTGGTACCATGTCTGGAGACACGTTCAGCTTAAAGGACACCTTGCCCTCATTCACTGAAAAATCCATCAAAGTGTTACTCATGTAATGTCTCTAAAAATAACCATGAAAACCATCTTACACATATCAATTAAATCCACTAACATAGTAATTCAAATGTGAAGAGAAATGTTTGGATTTTTATGAACCTGTAATATCACTCTGTACATACCTGGTTTATCTTCCACTTGAACTTGTTTATGTCCTCCACTGACAATAGCTCCTCTAGATAAGACCTGATCATTTTTAGAAAAATAATGCAATACATGGTCAATTGAGATAAAAGAAACAGGAATGACTGGTGACCTACCAAGGTGTTACCTCATCTGTCATCCAGTGGCTACTGGAGATAGGCAAAACAGTTTCTGCAGATAAAATATGTTGGTGCTCTATTGGACTGACAGCTGGTGACTGATTTAAGCTTTGTGATATAAGGTATTATACAATTTCCAAATTGTTTAATTGTAGCCTTAGTTTCCAGTTCTTAGATGCATACCTTGGCTACATAAAGGGCGTAGCCAGGAACTTTGGGCCCCATGACACAAAATCTAATTCCCCCCCGTCACCATCCGAATGTCGCAGCAGAAATCGAGACTCATCAGACCAGGCAACCTTTTTCCAATCTTCTATTGTCCAATTTTGGTGAGCCTGTGCGAATTGTAGCCTCCGTTCCCTGTTCTCAGCTGACAGGAGTGGCACCCGGTGTGGTCTTCTGCTGCTGTAGCCCATCCGCCTCAAGGTTCGACGTGTTGTGTGTTCAGAGATGCTCTTCTCCATGCCTTGGTTGTAATGAGTGGTTATTTGAGTACTGTTGCCTTACTATCTGCTCAACCCAGTCTTGCCATTCTCCTCTGACCTCTGGCATCAACAAGGCATTTGCGCCCACAGAACTGCTGCTCACTGGATATTTTCTCTTTTTTTGGTTTTCTGTGTAAACCCTAGAGATGGTAGTGCATGAAAATCCCAGTAGATCATCGGTTTCTGAAATACTCACCCCAGCCCGTCTGGCACCAACAACCATGCCAAGTTCAAAGTCACTTAAATCACCTTTCTTCCCGATTCTGATGCTCGGTTTGAACTGCAGTAGATTGTCTTGACCATGTCTACATGCCTAAATGCTTGAATTGCTGCCATGTGATTGGCTGATTAGAAATTTGTGTTAACGAGCAGTTGGACAGGTGTACCTAATAAAGTGGCCGGTGAGTGTATAATGTACATAAAATGTATAACTTTTCAATCAAAATAAATTAAAATATATTAACATCATCATCTCAAAATAGTAAAAACAGCAGACAACAAGACAAGAACAAAGAACTCCTTGAAACACAAATCTTTCTCCATCCATCTGACAGCTATCACCGCACATGCTCAGCCTGACTCAAGAGCAGCACTGAGCCTTCTTGCTAGCAATTTCTTTGATCAAGTCTTTAAAGTCTAGCTTCCTCTTTTCTCTTTTTTTATCTTTTGTTTATTAAAATTCTGATTTTATTATTTTCCTAGGCAGCATGGTCTGCTGGGGACATCTGGCTGGGCCCTCGGTCAGGGACATATTCAACTCCCACTTTTGGTGACCTATTCTCGGATTCTGGGCAAGGCTGGGAACACAAAGTCTGATACCTTTTGTTGCCAACTGGACCTGTGGCCTTAAGGCTGCTGTGCCTGTTGCGGCAGCAATCCCCAAACCCGATGGTGAACACTGGCAGTAAGTGATGTGGCTTGCAGGACTTATGAGGCCAAGGCTGTTGTAGAGGCAAAAACTGGGACCTGGGTGGAGTTCATTGAGGTCAATGACAAGGACAATTTGTTGGTCTCCAAGTGATTCTTGCAAACTGATTTGTGCTTTGGGGGAGAGGGGGGTGTTGTTAGTGCTTCACCAACACCATTTATAGTGGGAGTAGGGAGCTGCTGACCTTGACGGTGGACATTATCGGGAGGTGGGAGGAGTACTTGAAGGATCTCCTCAATCCCGCCATCACACCTTCCTTGGTTAAAGCAGGGACTGAGGACTCATCACCCAGGCCAAAATCACCCAAATGAACAGAAGGTCACGAGTACTTGTAGTTTACAGTGGCCCTTTTATGGATGAAAATACAATACAATACAATCTAAAAGTTGTACTTTTGATGAAAACAACTTTCTTCTGCCTGAGGAGCTGCTAAGTTATGACATGCAACTGTCCAGGAAAGCCAATTTCAAAACTCATTGAAAAATCAATCATAGTGGTGACCAGAGAAGTTACTCACCAGATACATGATGTCCACAGATCCCTGTGGTTCATGCACAAAACTGTAATCAGTGGCGATGTCCACTTCTTTGTCACAAGGAAAGGCTGTATTGCTCGACTTTATCTTCAAGGAGCTGACTGTTTTAGTATCAACAGGAGGTTGAGATTGGTGAACTGTGTGACGTCCTGTGGGAATGTAAGTTTTTCTATATGCATGGTGCTCCAGTGTTGGTGAGGCGCTTATCTGATAATAGAAAAAAAAAAAAAAAAACTTTAAAACGAGATAATTGAAAAGCAAACTGAGATTTTATTTTATTGTAGTTTTTCTTAGTGCAGTAAATCCGCTGTTTTAGAGCTGTGATTTACTTACACTGATATCAATATCTCCAGTAAATGTGTCTGTGCTGAAAGAGAATGTGGCAAAACCATCGCTGTCAGTTGTAAGGTTCTGCAGTGAGCGTACAGACCAAATATTACCCTCAAACAAGTACAGCGGCATGTGAGGAATGGGTGTGTCATTGTAGTGAACAGCCTTGACCTGCAGAAAATACAGTTCTGGGTTAAAAAAATAGTTCAATGAACCATATGACTTGAAAAACCAACCGTTCAAAAATTCAATATGGAGTGTTGTGGAAAAAGACTGTCCCCCCTTACTAATTTCTACTAGTTTTGCTTTTTTTCCAATTTAAATGTTTCAGACCATCAAAAAAATGTAATGTAAAAGAGTAGATAATGCAGTTTTCAAATGATAATTTCATTAATCAAAGGAAAAAATCTATCCAAAATAACCTGGCCCTATGTGGAAAACGTAATTTGCCCCCTAGACCTAATAACTGGTTGTACCACACATGCAGGGCCTGACATTAACACCCGCCAACCCGCCAAATGCGGGTGAATTTTAGCAGTAACACAGCCACTCCGACTAGCCACTTTGGCGGGTTGAATTATATATACAGTTTTTAATTGTAGTTTTCTCAAATGGGATCCGAAATATAAGCAAGTTGAAATGCGACACTACAACTCCCATGAGCACTGCCTGCATACAGTGTTTGCTCTGTGGTCCGTTCATGACCGATGTCGCTTTAGACAGACGGTCACTGTGGAGAACACAGTTGTGAAGCGGTGGGGGCGGTAATGTGGAGGTAATGTTTCTACTTTGTACACTGCCAGTGTTGCCAAGTCCGCTTATTATAAGCGACTTTGGGCTCGTTTTCTCTAAAGTCGCTTGCAAATCTTGTGGGTTACAGTTTTGTGGGCTTGTTTTTGAACGTCAAGTTTGGGCTTGGCCTTCCTTCCGAGTGAAACCCCTTGATTATCTCCCAGCTCCCAAAATAAAGCAAAACACAAGTGGTAGATAGTTTATCCTTTCCACGTCGCTGTTTTCTGGTTATAGCTCCCACCACAGTTGATGGCACACCCCAAACACACACACACTAGAGCCCAGAGTGACAGGGAAACAAGTAATGAGACAGCGTCAGAATGAGATGCAGTAAATGGGGAAAATATGGGAAAAATGTTAATACAGTGTGAGAAAGAGAGCGCACTGCAAGACAGGATCTGACCTGAGATGGGAGCCTCCTTTCTGATTCCGCAGTGTGAAATATGTGCTCACCATGCCTTTTCTTTTCAACAGACTTTAAAGAAAGTTTTTTCTTGACCATGTTTAATGTCATTTTGCTGTTAGGTATGCCAAATGCACTTCTCTTTTGATCAGTTGTTATTCAAAATTTTAAGTTATTCAAAATGTTTATGGTAAAAGTGTTAATAATTTTGCTGTTGCTTTTGTATAATGCCATAATAAATGTATACATTTATGCTGTTTATAAGTGGCCTCTGTTTTACACAGTGGTATAAAGCCAGTTGGGCTCCTTTTGGGCTTGTTTTGATAGAGCTGGTTGCTTGTTTCTCTCACGAGACCTGGCACCATTGATCACTGCACATTTTCATATAAAAGGAGCTTTACACAGAACCTTGTCTGAGCTGAATACTTGATAATGACCCGAAGTGGTAAACATTTTATGTAGTCTTGATATGATTGTGTAAAAGGGTCATTTACATTTAAAAATGTTGTACATCTAGTTAAAGTAAACTTTAGGATGCTATAGTCAGGTTTAATCATATTAAACAAATCCTCAACAATGTGGCTGGTGAAAATGCAGAGTGGCTAGTAACTTTGGAAAACCACTAGCCACAGTGGCAGGTGAACAACGAAGTTAATGTCAAGCCCTGCAAACATGGTAGCAAAAATTCACATTAGTCCTTTAATATCGCTATGAAGGATTTGTGGGTCACTCTTCTCCGCATAATTATCTTAAATCTGCTATGTAGGAGGATTTTTAAGAATGACGGCCCATTATGGTCATGCAACTGCATATCAATTGGATTTGACTTTGACAGGGTGTCTGTCATATTATGGAAGATTCTTGCAGGACCAAAGTGCAAACAGGAGCGTGGGAGCAGCATGGTGAGCAGAAAGTGTTTAATGACAACTAAACTTGAAAATGTACATGGAGAAGTAGAACACGAAACATGGGCAGAATGACTGGCATGGAGCTGGCAGGCAAACAGTAGAATCCAGCAAAGAGCAATGAAAACCGAACAACTTTTAAACAAAGGCAGGGAGGAGAAATGACCAATGAAAAAAATTGCTAATTAGATGAAATGTGGAGCACACTACAAAGATCGACCTAAAATAAAAACAACTAAATAATATAAACAGGGAAGTGCATACAAACAGACAAGAAGGAAACTCAAAACTCATTACCTAGCACAGGTGATTCATAACACAAGACCAGTCAAAAGTGGACCTGCTAGTTTGGTTTGGACCTTTGTTCTGCTGCATAACCCAGCTATGCTTGAGCTTTAGTTCACAAAGTGATGAGCTATATTTGCCTTTAGGATTATCTGCTAGAGAGTAGATGTCATTATTCCTTCAGTTGGGCTAAGTTCTTCAGGAACTGAGACAGGAAAGCAGTCCAAACCACAATATTGCCACCACCATGTTTGACTGTCGGTAGGGTGTTCCTTTAGTGAAATGCAATAAATTTTACATCAGATGTAACATGATGCTCAGCTTCCATAATGTTCCACTTTTATTCTTATCAGTGCAAAGAATATGTTTGTCTTGGTGATCCTCAGGATTTTTAGGGGTGGATGTGAGATTGGACTTTAGGTTCTTTTTGATCAGCAGTGTTTTTTTCCTTGGGATTCTCCCATGGATCTTATTTTGCCCAGTCTCTGTTATATTGTTGAATAATTAACTCATGCAAGTGAGGTCTGTGGTGCTTTAGTTGATTTTCAGGGTTCTCTTGTGACCTCCTGAATGAGTTTTTAATGTACTCTGGAAGATCAGCCATTCACGAGAAAGTTTAACACTGTTCTATGATTTCTCCATTGGTGGAGAATGGGTTTTACTGTGGTACACGTGAGTTCCAAAGCCTCAGAAATGGCTGTGCAACTCTTTCTAGATTGAGGCATGTCAATGATTTTGTTTCTCATCTGCTCTTGAATGCCTTTAACCTGACACAATGGGTTGCTTTTTGAGATCTTTTAGCCTACTTCATGCTGACACACAGGTTCTATTTAAGCTATTTCTATATACAACAGGTTTGGCCTGGTAAAAGTGACCTCATCGTTACAGATGATTTATTATTTAAGAAGCATGGAGATCACTTTTCAGTTAGAACCAGGTTGTTTTCAATTGGTTTTATTCTCCACAAAAAAAAATCATTTGAAAACTGCATTCTGTATTTACTCACGCTATCCCTGTTTGATATTAATGGTTGTTTGATAATCTGAATCATTTATACATAGTATGACAAAAAACCTAAAACAGGGGAATTCTGGATGGGGAAAAATAATTTTTCACAGCTTTGTGTTATTCTTACCCTTCCCTCCAGATTTGTTCCTTGTTCATAAATCTTGGGAGGTTCAACAAAAGCCAGCTTTCCAATAATGTATGAAATCTTTATCCTCTTCGTCTGGGAGAGTGAAACACCTGAATATAAACAGTCATCTGCCTGTAATTTCTTCAGGATCATTGTAATAAAGTCTGCTTATGAAAAGAAATGTGGAGTACGTAAACAAGACTTACCTGTTCCCTCTTCTTCCACAGTGGCAATTACATGAAGTTCATCACGTACTACATTTGTGTCAATTTTGGTAAAACTTGACATTTCAAATTCAAACAAAGCACAGCCTGTTTTGTCAGTCTAAAAAGCAAAGGAAAGAAAATATAATGCAGATGAATGGAACAAATAAAATGTAGAATCATATTAAACTTTTACATATTTTACATATTTTAAAATGAGCATATTAAACTGACACAAACACTTACACACCCTGTTCCACTCCACACAAGTGTATGACAGACATTAGGGCAAGTAAATATCAGTAATGCAATACAAATTAACATGACGTTTTTATTTAGAATTAGCTCATTTAGTACAGTAAGGTACCACTTAGCTTTACACTTTTAATTTGAGATTAATAAGATGTATATTCCATTTCTGAAAACACAAAAGAAATGAGCTAGGCTGGGGAAGGAAAAATAATTTGCTTGCCAAGGATCCCACTCAACCAAGAGCTCGCATTGTCAAAGACATTTAAAGGGCAGCGTCTTCACCATTTCCAAATCCCTCAAAAATATGAATATACAGTTATTTTTTAAGAACACGCAGGGTTCTTTTTGTGTACTTTGAAATTTTAAACACTTCCATTAACACTACTGGCTGGATATTTCTTAATGATGAATTGATTTCCATTGCACATCCAATAAGTGGCGTGTTGCACTCAATCCACGAATACAGGTCCTTCTCAAAATATTAGCATATTGTGATAAAGTTCATTATTTTCCATGATGTCATGATGAAAATTTAACATTCATATGTTTTAGATTCATTGCACACTAACTGAAATATTTCAGGTCTTTAATTGTCTTAATACGGATGATTTTGGCATACAGCTCATGAAAACCCAAAATTCCTATCTCACAAAATTAGCATATTTCATCCGACCAATAAAAGAAAAGTGTTTTTAATACAAAAAACGTCAACCTTCAAATAATCATGTACAGTTATGCACTCAATACTTGGTCGGGAATCCTTTTGCAGAAATGACTGCTTCAATGCGGCGTGGCATGGAGGCAATCAGCCTGTGGCACTGCTGAGGTCTTATGGAGGCCCAGGATGCCTCGATAGTGGCCTTTAGCTCATCCAGAGTGTTGGGTCTTGAGTCTCTCAACGTTCTCTTCACAATATCCCACAGATGCTCTATGGGGTTCAGGTCAGGAGAGTTGGCAGGTCAATTGAGCACAGTGATACCATGGTCAGTAAACCATTTACCAGTGGTTTTGGCACTGTGAGCAGGTACCAGGTCGTGCTGAAAAATGAAATCTTCATCTCCATAAAACTTTTCAGCAGATGGAAGCATAAAGTGTTCCAAAATCTCCTGATAGCTAGCTGCATTGACCCTGCCCTTGATAAAACGCAGTGGACCAACACCAGCAGCTGACACGGCACCCCAGACCATCACTGACTGTGGGTACTTGACACTGGACTTCTGGCATTTTGGCATTTCCTTCTCCCCAGTCTTCCTCCAGACTCTGGCACCTTGATTTCCGAATGACATGCAGAATTTGCTTTCATCCGAAAAAAGTACTTTGGACCACTGAGCAACAGTCCAGTGTTGCTTCTCTGTAGCCCAGGTCAGGCGCTTCTGCCGCTGTTTCTGGTTCAAAAGTGGCTTGACCTGGGGAATGCGGCATCTGTAACCCATTTCCTGCACACACCTGTGCACGGTGGCTCTGGATGTTTCTACTCCAGACTCAGTCCACTGCTTCCGCAGGTCCCCCAAGGTCTGGAATCGGCCCTTCTCCACAATCTTCCTCAGGGTCCGGTCACCTCTTCTCGTTGTGCAGCGTTTTCTGCCACACTTTTTCCTTCCCACAGACTTCCCATTGAGGTGCCTTGATACAGCACTCCGGGAACAGCCTATTCGTTCAGAAATTTCTTTCTGTGTCTTACCCTCTTGCTTGAGGGTGTCAATAGTGGCCTTCTGGACAGCAGTCAGGTCGGCAGACTTACCCATGATTGGGGTTTTGAGTGATGAACCAGGCTAGGAGTTTTAAAGGCCTCAGGAATCTTTTGCAGGTGTTTAGAGTTAACTTGTTGATTCAGATGATTAGGTTCATAGCTCGTTTAGAGACCCTTTTAATGATATGGATGGATAACGGGTGCTAAAGCGATGCACACCGTCCTGTTTAAATTAGTAAATATGGTAAATGGAATTAACTTATATAACGCCTTTCCAGTCATACTGACCACTCAAAGCACTTTGCACTAGTCACATTCACCCAGACACACTCAATAACATGCACACATTCATACACCGATGTGCAGATGGGTGGGCAATTTGAGGTTAAGTGCCTTGCCCAGGGTCACATGGACATGTGGCAGGAGAAAGCTGGAATTGAACCCACAACCCTCAGATTGACAACCACTCTTCTCACTGAGCCACAGTCGCCTGTCAGTCGCCTAAATATAATGTGGTTGTCACAGTGTGTGTCTCTGTTGGACCATTATGTGGGGAAGAACTCCTGAAGCTCGAAGTTTGCTGGTAAGACGACCCTTTATTGCTCATGGACTGGACACAGACAGGGTACCAGGCGAGCACAGAAACACAAACAACACATAAAGAACCAGCGGGCAACAAAGGAAACAAACGGGCTTAAATACAAAACTGGACCGCAGGGGGAACCAATGACCCACGTGACGAGACAATCAGGGAAAAACACAAAACAGGTGTAGGCTTGGGGTGCAGGGAGACAGAAAACAAAAGACTAGACCACGTAAAATAACAAAACACAAACTCAAGAACTCAAAACACAAGCAGGTATGACAGTGGTATTGGCTGGCACTATAGAGAGTGTTGGAGAACAGAAAAGCCATAAAAGAAAGACGAAGTTCGAAGCCATGGAGTTGGAAGTAATAATAACAAAATATATTTTAATTAATAAAAATAAAAATAATTACCGTATTTTCCGCACTATAAGGCGCACCGGATTATAAGGCGCACCTTCAATGAATGGCCAATTTTAGAACTGTTTTCATATATAGGACGCACCGGATTATAAGGCGCATAGAATAGAAGCTACTGCAGTCAAACGTTTGACTGGGGTTGCGTTATGCATCGACTAGATGGAACTGTGCTAAAGAGAATGTCAACAAAACAGTCAGATAAGTCAGTCAGTCAAACTTTATTAATACACTACAAACCAGCGTTCTGATAACTCCATTCACTCTCATGGTAAGGTCTCCTCTACATAGAATTCTATTGAATAGAGCCAACCGCACGTTAGGAATGCATTGGAGTCTATGAAGTTGAAGTTGAAATCAAACGTTAGTTAAAACGTGAAAGGGAACTTTTCCCTGATTCAGTAAACACGTAAAAGAAACAGTTTGATGCACTAAATCAAACGTTAGTACATTCAAACGTTATACACACACAAGTGGTGTTGGACTAGGAGTAAGCACAGTACAGGTGTTTATTACTTTGGCGACGCCCCTGACTACGGTAGCCGTAATGCTGCAAGCAGTGCGGCTTTGTAGTTTACCAGTCGTACTGAAACATTTTGACAGAGCGCCGTGTACAACCAGTATGGATCAACCAATTAACCAATTGATCCATATGTAAAGCGCTCCGGATTACAAGGCGCACTGTCATTTTTTGAGAAAATGTATGGTTTTTAAGTGCGCCTTATAGTGCGGAAAATACGGTATTTGTTTTTTATAAGTATTTCAAAATGTTACAAAATAACAGTAAAAACATGAAAATACTAAAAGATACAGTTAAACCATGAAAAATCAATTTTAAAACCTAGAAAAGCTCACAGCTACTGTCAGACTTGCATCATAATACGGCTGTAAACATCTGTATTTACCTCCACCAAGTCATTCACATAAACAAACCTATAACACCCGTCGCTCAATCCTCTGGCACGTGCTCTTTTGGCAAACCACCCCCCACTCTGAAAGTTTTGAGCTTTCTTTCTGTGAAAAGGGATTTTAGTTGAGGCATATGTATCACTTGACCCAAACATTGCAAACCAAGGTAGGCCCATAATAACTTGATACATGAATGTGCTTTGTACAGTCATAAACTCATTCATCCATGTCTTCGTGAACTTCGCTTTGTGCTCAGTTGTGTTTGAATAGAAAAGGGTCATCCCCAAGGGGAGCATACAATTGTCCCAAATGTCTTGGTATTTCAAAGCATTAAGAGTTAATTTCACTAGAACAAAAGGACCAAGCCTAATTCCAGGAAAACAGTCCCACACCATAATCCCCGTGTACATTTTAGTACAGGTGTATGTGCAGCATATGTGTAACTGCATGTGTATAACTCTACCTGCTTTGTGACTATCTCACAGGGAGGTAATATCTGATGTTCTTCAGGATTTATGAGCACCACTTCTGAATTATAAATATGCTGCTGAAGAGGTCGGCACACCTCTACTGTGACACTTCCTGGAACAGGCTGTCCATATGTGTACCTGGTTAAATCAGAACAGATCACAGAGTCATCCACAGAGAGGAACTGCTTGAGATTTTTTTAATTCTGGTATTTATTTGTTAGAAAATAACCTTTACCTACTTTGAGCATACTTTAGTTTCAAAGTTCTCCTCCCCAATATTGACTTCTTCTTTTACATTCATGGTCACATCAAATTTGGGCAAAACTGAACACCAAAACAGTACATGTTACCAAGTAGATTTAAAGAGAAAATATTTTGTTTGTTAAAAAACAAAATAATAATAACATTTCTAACATACCATACTTCTCCACTTTGAAGTGGTGGTAGGTCTTATGTTCACCAACTGTCACAATGATTTTGTAGGTTCCTTCACGGGTTTCAGAGATTAAGGGGTAGGAAAGCTGCAGTATTTTGCTGTTGGATGTTTCATTGAGCCACTGTCCAATTCTGTTGTTGTTCGGATCCTGTTCGGTCAGGTGAATCACAATGATAGACAAACATCAGAGATGAACTGTCAGGGACATTTAGGCATTTCTATGAGGGCCTTGGAACTTGTAATAATAAAAATATATATTTGAATTAAAATGTACATTTTACCGTACAACCACAACAGCAATCCTCCAGTGCACACGCACTTCCGCATTTTTGAAATAAAACCGTTCACATACTGTGATTGTCAATACAGATAACATTTCTAAAGGTATTAATTGAATGCTCTGTGCCCTGGTACCTTTTGACAAAAGGTCTGGTACCAATCATGGCCCAGTAGTTGTGGACCTCTGCTCTATAGGATGCATGAATGGATGATGGGATTGGGCTGAGTGGATAAGCTGTTTTTCATACATTTTAGTTTGGATGGGTTCTGGACAGGTGTTATATGCAGCTGTTTGCCCGGTAGTAACAGACAACAGCCTGTGTTACACGTAATGTTACATGTAATGTTACATGCAATGTTACATGTAATGCAACAGCTATCAACAGCCTGCTGAATAACTGAGGTACATGGAGACATCCATCGGTACCAGGATAATATGTTTTTAAGTGGACATAAAATCAAACAATAAAAATTGTTGCTTCATGTCGTGTTCATTTGTTTTAACTGTCCTCAATTGTAAGAAACTTGGCTGCTGTGCTACTTTTTTTCTGCTCTCTTTTCTGCCTTGGAGTTTATGTCACTGTTTATCATGGGAGTAATCAGTATGGTTCGTCATCTAACCAGGTTTTGGGAAAAATGCTGCACAGTGTGTCATTTTAACCAGTACTGACAGATTTTTTATGTGGTTTGTATTTGTTTGCTGGTTCTTTAAACCACCTTGGATTTTTGTTCTGAAATGCTAGGCTTCTGGTAAGGTTGTGTGTATTCTGTGTTGCTATTTTTTTTGTCCTCATTGGTTTTTATGATGTGTTTTACTAAATGGTTCCTGAGTGTGATTGTTTCAAGGATCATATGATAAATGGCCAGCACTTGTATAGCAGTTTTAACAAACCAGAGACCCCAAAGCGTTTTCCACTACAATCAATCATCCACCCATTCCTGCACACATTCACACACTGACAGTGCTAAGCTACATTGTAGTCACTGCTGCCCTGGGGAACACTGACAGAAGCGAGGCTGCCATACAACCAGCGCCACCGGGCTCTCTGACCACCATCAGCAGGCAAGCCAAGTGAAGTGTCTTGCCAAAGGGCAGGACTGAGACGGACAGAGTGGGGGTTCAAATTGGCAAGCCACCTATTAGAGAATGAACTCCTACCACCTGTGCCACAGTCGCTCCTTGAACAAATATATTTCTGGATTTGAACATACTGGAGTGGCCAAATTTCCTTCCCTTTTGAATGTTTGGAATCGCATACAGTATGAGAGCATAAGGTCAGAGAGCCTTGGCCATGCTTTGCTACTGGCATACAAGATACAAACTAGAAAGCTGTGGAGAAATGTATCCATGCTGCTTTTTTATTTTTATCTCTTCAGCTCTAGCTTCGCAAAACTACACAATACACATCAGCAGTTTAAAGTGAAAATGGATTCTGGGGATAATGGGTATACTTAGCTATGGAGAGCTTTACACAATTGGATATTTACCATAAATAAAGAGCTGTCAGGTGTAGAAAAAACAAAGCTAAAGATTGAAGTTTATTTCTTCTTGAAAGACAAAAAAGATTGGGTATATTCTTACCTCAAGTTCGATGATGCTGTACTGTTGGACAAAGAAGGAAAAATAAAATTCTGGGTCAGACTCTGAAGGAAATCTGATTAACGTGAAACATTTTATTAACACTTTGCAGTGTCATGGTTATTTAAGTTTATGGTTTAAAGTGACAACCTTATTAAGTTGATAAAAATTGGCACAAAGATGTACAGGACTGAACTATTGATCTTTCGGTGGACTGATTGTGAACATTGTCCCCAGTGTCTCTTTAGTTAAACAGCACACCCAGCCAAGTAACCCCTACCAAGTTATCTTTAAATCCAAAGACATGAAGATACAAGAAGATACTTCTGGGAGCTAAAGAGGTTTACACAATGCCGTATAGAAGTATTTACACCTGCTGAACTCCCCCACCTTTTTGTTCATTACAACCACAAACTTCATTGTATCTCGCTGGGACTTTAAGTGATACACCAACACAAAGTAGTACATAGTTATGAAGTATAATGAAAATGATACACTGTTTTCATTTTTTTTTACAAACAAAAACTGAAAAGTGTGGTGACCATTTGAATTCAACTGTCCTGAAAAGGACTTAGGTGTTTGTTAGTGAACAAACATCATCTTGAAGACCAGGAAAAAGCCAGGGAGAAAGTGAATACAAATCAACCACACTTTTATATTTTTAATATCTAAAAACATTTTTAGAGGGCTGCACGGTGGCGCAGTTGGTAGAACTGTTGCCTTGCCGCAAGAAGGTCCTGGGTTTGATTCCCGTCCGGGGGTCTTTCTGCATGGAGTTTGCATGTTCTCTCCGTGCATGTGTGGGTTCCCATCAGGTACTCCGGCTTCCTCCCACAGTCCAAAGACATGTCTGTTAGGTTAATTGGTCTCTCTAAATTGTCCTTGGGTGTGTGAATGAGTGTGTGCGTGGTTGTTTATGTGTTGCCCTGCGATGGACTGGCGATCTGTCCAGGGTGTACCCTGCCTCTCGCCCATAGACTGCTGGAGATAGGCACCAGCTCCCCTGCGACCCACTATGGAATAAGCGGTAGAAAATGACTGACTGACAACTGTGTCCCTGGATTCTCCTATCCTGCATGTCTAGAGGTCAATATACCCCACTTCACAGAGACAGTGCAATATATCCATAACATTAATCTAATAAACTCTGATGTATTTGGACCCTAAATGAAATGTATATATTTTGTAAAAAGAACAACATTTTGCCACTTACCAGCTGGTTGGTTGGTCTAAACTTTGTATCCATTGAGAACACTCTGAAATGAACTATGAGTTGTTTTCAGAGATTATATGAAAGTTTTAGACAAACCATAATTGAATAAGAAATTGCACTATACTGTATTAACTGCCAACATAATTAATGGATTGTGAAAGAGAACACTGATTGAAACAGTTTTCTGTAAATCAGATGTCCCAGTTACCTGTCTGTCCAGGGAGGTAGAGCGGTTTGTCTGTTTGGATGAAGTACATTGGTGGGTAGGATTTGATCAAGACTTTCCTGACTTCTTTCGAGTAAAATTTGTTTCCCTGCACCTCCACCTCAAATTTAGTCACCTCTTCATTTTCCACTAAAGGGACCTGTGAAATCAAGAATGTTATAATAGCATTAAGCATGAAACTCTTGCTGCAAATTTTGTTTAAGATAATAAATGTATATGTTTTTATAAAGGACAAATAGCTCAAAGTCTGTCTTGAAAGTTGACCTGAAACTGAATGCATTCACGAAACTCTTCCCTGGACGTCTTTTCATGAAGGGTTGTATTCTTTTCTTCTGACCTCAAAGTGACAGTCATGGTCAGAGTCTCATTAGGTTCCATGAGACTTGCACAGAATTTGGTCTCAGCTCCAGCTTCAAGAACAGCAGGAATGGTCACCATGTAATGTCTATAGACAAATTCATACATATAGCAGAAATCACAAAAAGCCTGAACCCTAGAATCATAATTTATATTCAATTAATTACAAATAGTTTTTCAAAAAGTTCATATAAACTTACGGTTCAGCCACCGTTGGACCAACACACATCCCACATAAGATGACACACCACGTCCATGTCCACATCTGGTTTCCAGGACGACCCATGACTGACTGCAATGATCCTCTTATTCAGTAACTTTAAGTAGCTGCAGATAACAAAAACTCCTCCCAACTTAACTGACTGTACAAACCTCCTACACATCATGTTTTTCTCCTGCTGATATCTAGTTAATATGTCAACCAGAAATGTAAGAATTTCTTACAAACAGATGTTTGCGTTGATCATCAGTGTACATAACAGATAACAAAGTTCATCAAAGTTTTACCCACAAAGCAAAGTACTTAATGCAACTTTCATTTTGTTTGTATAAATTTCACAAGTCAACTGCAAGGATTCACAGTTAGGAAAGTTTCAACAAAACTCTAACTCTATTCTTTTAAATACAAAATAAGGGAGTTAAATCCAGAGAGAAGTGAAAGCCAATCATCTGCTCTTCTCTGTTTACCCTACTCAGACATTGCAGAGGTCAGTGTGGCTCAGACTTTGTCTATGGGCCAGTCAAGAGACAGAAAACAAGCTATTAACTGCTTAAAAAAAAGGTATATGAAACATTCCTTTCTTTTACTGATTTTGATTGTTTAGGTGTCTCTATATGCATTAATGAGTTAATATAGCATTTTACATGCCAAAAGTACCTTGTAATCCACCTTTATTAAGCTCTTCGAAGTTACTGTCTCACATCAGTTCCATTCAAAAATACTTTATCACAAAGGCAGATTAAATGTTGTAACTCAAACTATCTAAGCTTAAAACTATTACAGGCGACCTGAAGATGCCTCTGACTAAAGACATTCTGTTGTTGTCCAATATGTCTTCATTCTCTGAAGCATCATTCTTTGTTAGTCATCTCCAGAGGCTCCAGAGCAGTTTCCCAAACAGAGCCAGCCTTCTTTATCAGCTTGTTAAGTTTTACTAAAGCGCTGACCTAGCAGCTATGAGACAAGGGAGTTTGGAAGGTCTGTTTGGCTGGGATCAGGAGAGGAGGATGCAACGATTGTTCCTGGGCTGAATCTATTGGAGAATGTGTTCAGTGCATTATGTCTGTCCAGACTCCCACCAATCCAACCCTCATTCAGCATTAAACCAGTATTCTTCATCTCAGACCACATGCCTCTTATTTTGGGGTGACAGTGGAGATGGTGGCAGGGGTCCATCCTGTAACAGGTGGTTTGGCTGTTCAAACCCCTGCTCCATCCGTCTCAGTTGTGTCCTTGGGCAAGACACTTCACCTGCCTTGCCTGCTGATGGTGGTCAGAGGGTTCGGTGGCACTGATTGTTTGGCAGTCTCACTTCTGTCAAGGCGGCTTCAGTGTAGCGTACCAATGTCACTATGTGAATAGATGGATGCCTTTGGGTCCTCTGACTTGATAAAGCACTATACAAGTGCAGGCCATTTACCATTGTTCCACCAGAGATTTCTCCCCAAATTATTTTGGTATGCCTTCTTGTTTTCTCTAATCTTGACATTAAATTGCTTTTGTATGCTTCTCAATAAGTTGCTGTTTCACTCCCTGAAACCTCCTTTTTTCTTCTTTAACAGTTCATTCAGGTCTCTAGTGATTCAGGGTTTTACTGGGAAAGAATCAAATTTTTCTTCTGAGTGTTGTCCAAACAAAGGATTGCATAGACAGTCACACACTCAATTATGGCAATGACATCACCTCCATGTGGCTGAGAGTATTCATCATAACATCCCTGCTGAGCATTTTCAGCTTCCTGTGACCATCTTCTCACAGTTCATTTTATTGCAGGCTGCCTCTGAACAAGGGGTTTATATTAGAAGAGAAAAAGCAGAGAAAAACGAGTTAATGTCATCGGTTTTAAGGCTGACTTGACCCACATGCAGAGAAACACTCAACCAGAGAAGCATTGTGATCAATGATTTACTTACTCGGCTCAGAAAAGAACGTGGTGCGTGGGAACCGAGCCGGTTGTCAGGCTTAAAGGGAAACGGCAGAGGTGAGTAGGTAAACAGGGTAAGGAAATAACTGTTACAGTCTAAGCTCACAGTTGTGGCGGAGGTTGATCCACCGGGGGGAGAGAGCGAGTATGGAAACTGTGTGGCGAGGAGATTCTGCCGCACACAGTCCTCAATCTCCCAGGTCACGGTCCCAATGGTACAACTGGGTGGCAGGATGGGTGCCGCTTGTCTTTCAGAGTCATCAGAGGTGAACTGTCAGGACAAGGCATCAGGCTTAGTGTTCTTGGTACCGGGTCTGTAAGAAATTAACAGGTTAAAACAAGAAAAAATAAAAAGTGACCAACTTGACTGATGGGATTGAAATGTTTGGCAGACTGAATATATGACAGGTTCTTATGGTCAGTCCAAACCAGCATGGGGAGCTCCGAGCCCCCCAGCCAATGCCGCCACTTCTCCAAGGCGAGCTTGATGGCCAACAGTTCCCTGTCCCCGACATCATAGTTCCTCTCCGCCACCGCCAAACGGAGAATAAGGCGCAGGGGTGTAGTTTACTGTCAAGGCTATGACGCTGGGAAAGCACCGCTCCAACCCCAGTGTCCGAGGCATCCACCTCCAACATGAACTGCTTGTCCGGATCCGGGTGGATGAGAACCGGGGCTTGGGCGAACTTGCTCCTTAGAGTGCTGAAGGCAGCCTCGGCTTCAGGGGTCCAGGTTAAGGGGACCTTGGTGGACATCAGGGCCGTCAGGGGGCTGGTCGTGCGGCTGTAGTCCCGAATGAACCTTCTATAAAAGTTGGTGAACCCCAGGAAACGCTGTAGTTTCCTGGGGTTTCGGCGGTGCTCAGCAGCAGTTCTAGAATAAATCAAAATATCATCCAGGTATACCAAAACAAAGATGTTCAAAAAATCCCTTAATACATAATTCACAAGAGTCTGAAAAACTGCAGGAGCGTTGCATAATCGAAACGGCATCACTAGATACTCAAAGTGGCCCAGCGGGGTCTTGAAAGCCATCTTCCACTCATCCTGCTGGCGGATCCGGACTAAGTGGTATGCATTTCTAAGGTCAAGCTTAGTAAAAATGATAGCCCCGTGAACAGGCTTGAAGGCTGACAAAAGCAGAGGTAACGGGTACTTGTTATTAACAGTAATGGCGTTTAAACCCCTATAATCAACACAGGGATGTAAGGTGCCATCCTTTTTATCTACAAAAAAGACACCAGCTCAGAGTGGAGACGAATATATATATATATATATATATATATAATTCTCCATTACCCCCCTCTCTGGTTGAGAGATCTTTTACAACCGGCTGGAGGGTAACGGAGCGCCCGGTAAAAGGTTGATTGCGCAGTCATAGGGGCGGTGAGCAGGAAGAGACTGGGCCCCTGACTTGCTAAAAACAGACCTAAAGACGTGGTATTCACACGGCAGCCGGGAGAGATCAGGTGGCTCGTCCTCCTCCCCCTCCACAGACGTTCTAGGGGTGACAGCTGACTTCAAACAGGTTGATAAACACAGAGTAGACCAGGACTCAATTCTTAAATCTGTCCAAATTAAATAGGGATTGTGAGTCTACAACGACGGGAAAACCAGGACTATGGAGGCCTGGAAAACAGGAAAAACAAAAAGTGAGACTGTGGTTACCGGACAACACTAACTCAAGCGGTTCAGTTCAATGAATTATACTGTGGAACGTCTGACCATCTAAAGCCAGAACCTGGCGTGGTATGGGCAATGCTTCGGTCCTAATGTGCTTCTGCTTGACTAAATACTGGTCGATGAGCCCCGAGCCTAATAAAGCAGTCAAGGATATAGTGCGTCGATTAACAACTAATGTGGCTGGCAGCGTGAAACGGGACAACAAACCAGGTTCTCGGTCTGCCGGGCGCCCCATCAAAACCGGCGGACCCGCCCCATTTGGCCAGACCGGAACACCAGATACCAAATGCTCAGAGGAGCCACAATAAAAATACTGGCCGGCCTCCCTACAACGCTGCCGTTCATCATCGGGAAGCCGTGCCCTACCCAACTGCATGGGTTCGGGCTCGGCCTGGCACGGTGGTTGCACCGGCTGGCCCGACAACAGGGGAGGAGTGGTGAGATGCGCTCTAGCAGTGGCCCGCTCGGTACAGGTCCGCCTCCTCTCTCTCAACCTGGTGTCTAAACGGACAACCAAGGCAATGTACTCATCTAAATCCTCAGGCTCATCTAAAAGTGTGAGCTTGTCCTTCAAGACCTCATCATCCTTCAAAACCTCAATTCAATTCAGTTTATTTATATAGCGCCAATTCACAACATATGTCGTCTCAAGGCACTTCACAAAAGTCAGGTAAGTACATTCCAATTAATCCTAATCATTGAACAGTGCAGTCAGATTCAGTTATTTATTGAAATTGGATAAAACGTTTTTCTGTCTAAGGAAACCCAGCAGATTGCATCCAGTCAATGACTTGCAGCATTCCCTCCTCCCTGATGAGCATGTAGAGACAGTGGACAGTCACTGGCGTTGACTTTGCAGCAATCCCTCATACTGAGCATGCATGTAGCGACAGTGGAGAGGAAAAACTCCCTTTTAACAGGAAGAAACCTCCAGCAGAACCAGGCTCAGTGGGAGCGGCCATCTGCCACGACCGACTGGGGGTTTGAGAGAACAGAGCAAAGACACAAAGAGAACAAAGAAGCACTGATCCAAGAATCCTTTCTATGGGAAGGAAAATTAAATGTTAATGGATGTAGCTCCTTTAGTCGTTTCATCTAGAAAGAAAGAACAGATAAACTCTGAGCCAGTTTTCAAGGTTAGACTCTGAAAGAGAGCACATAGAGTTAGTCACAGTAAAAGCTCAGTCAATTGCCATGTCTAGGAGAGAGAAAGGGTTAAACACTGAAATACAGGGCCATGTGGATCATCGATAGAGGGTGAGCATTAAGTTGTTGCCAGCAGAAGCTTGGACGATGCCCCTCTCCAGAAAAGTGTCACAGGTAAACACAGAGTCAGGCCAGGTGTAGCTTCTAGGAAGAGAAAAGAGAGAGAACAATGTTAAAAGCTGAAATTACAGCGAATAATGCAAGATTGGAGAGTAGTATCTGCTAGTAGTATGAATAATTTTAGGTTTAACTGTAATTGAGTCGGGTTTGTAGGTTGCCTTGATCACACACACCTTCTTAGCTCTTACCAATGTCACTGTCACCTTGCATACAGACTTCTACAAACATCTATGAAACCATAATGGATTTCTGTGCAGTAAAGTCCAGTCAGGAAATTTCCTCATTAGATATGGCACAATCATCTGTTACTGGTATTATAACAAAGTGTGAATGATTGGGAACTACAACAACTGAGCCACAAAGTGGTACACCATGTGAAATCACAGAGTGGGTTAAGCAGATGCTGAGGCGCATATTTTACAGAGGTCGTCAACACTGCTGAGTCAATAGCTACTGACCTCCAAAGTTCATGTGGGCTTCAGAATAGTTCAAGAACAGTGCATAGATAGATTCATAGAATGGGTTTCGATGGCCAATTAGCTGAATCCAAGCTTTTGTAGTAATTATGAATATCAGTCAGTCAGTCATTTTCTACCACTTATTCCAGTGGGTCACGGGGAAGCTGGTGCCTATTACCAGCAGTCTATGGGCGAGAGGCGGGGTACACCCTGGACAGGTCGCCAGTCCATCGCAGGGCAACACACAAACAACCATGCACACACTCATTCATACACCTAGGGGCAATTTAGAGAGACCAATTAACCTAACGGGCATGTCTTTGGACTGTGGGAGGAAGTCGGAATTATGAATATGAATATATTATTTAATATTAATATTTCATTAAATAATATTTTGGTCTGTTAAGGGTTGTCTTGTGAATACCAGCCCAATGAGGTGGTGGCATTAGGAAAAATTTGAAAGGGATGAGCCAAGCTCTGACATTATTGAACAGCAAAATTCTGCAAACGCATGGAATGAATTCACACAATTTCTTAAAATACAAGAATTTATTAACAAATATAAGTCAACTCAACGTCAAACATATTTCAATAAACAAACTATTCAGCATGCTAAAACAATCCAATTAAGGAAAATAAGCATCATGGCGCATGTTTGACTGTCTCTCTGTTGCAGACGTCGCCAGTCCATCATCCAGAGAAAGGTTATGTGCAAATGTGTAGAGGTCTTCTATGTGTGTCTCACTGTGGTGTGTGTGCAGTGAGGCAAATGACCTTATGATTTCTAACTTTCAAGCAATGCGACGGCCTTAAGTAGATTCTGAAATAACGTTGCACTGCCCAAGGGATTATTGTGCCCTGGTAAGAACAGTGTTTTTCAACCACCTCTTCAATCACTCGCCAGTGATCAGCTTACAGTTCTTTGTCTTGTGGTGGTCCGCTGTCCTCAAACCTTTCAAGCCGTTTATGATCCAGTTGGAAGATGACTTGTCCTGGAAGCCAGATGAAGCTGGAGGAGCTGGAGCTTTCCTGCAGCTTTCCTGGGTGTCTAGTAGGATCTGATATGGGCCATTCCAGCCCTGGACTTCCTGTGTCTTCTCCTAAATTCTCTGAGCACAATCCAGTCGCCAAGAATAAAGGACCGGAGGGTGGAAGTGGCTGTTTCTGGTAATGCAGCCGTCACCGTCTGTGAAACTTGAGAAAACACAGTGGACAGGTTTTGACAGTAACAACATCCTACCTTCACACAAAGATGTGGAAAAAAATTGATCTTGGAAATATCTCCATGTTACTTTATTCTGACATTCCCCCCTGTTGGCGCAGGGTCCAACCCCTGCGACAATCCAGCAAAAGGTTTAAACAAGAATGTTCTTGTAACCAAGATCACATTAGATAGAACCAAAGAAATGAATTCTGACATAACTATGTGTCTCTATGAATTTAACAAAAGCAGCATAAAGAAAGTCCAGATGTTTTTAACTGTAACTCAGTTCCATTAACAACAAAACACAAACTTCAGTCGTCGTACAGTTCATCAATATTTCACTTAGAAATAAGTCACATATCATCCTGATTTGTCTTGTATGAAGAAATGTTTTAGATTAATGGACATCTCATGTAATTCAGATGCATAAACCCTACAAATTCGAATTTAATAAATAATTCCAACCAAGTATGAAATCATAACTCTGATTCTTTATCAGAAATATATTCCTTACCTTTGGCATATCTTGAACTGTCAGTTGGCTTAATGGCACGAGGGAAAACTTTCAATCTAATAAATCATCAATGATTATGTATGCAAAACATATTCTTCAAACTAGTTTAAACTATTTCATTAACCTTTTAATAGTAAAACACATAAATCTAAAAGTCATCCTACATCCAAAAGAAAACATGTTATTAAGGCAACAATCACTACAAGCATTTTGATTCTATTGTCTCTTAAACAGTGTTGAAACTCAGGAATGGAGGTGCTGAGCGTTACCATGACAACAAAGGCATGAACCAACCTGGTAGGTGGGCGGAGTCAGGCAGAACTAACCTTTGATTGGCAGCCTATGGGCGGACCCACAGTTTCTTCATTCCAACCCATATTAGTGTAACTTAAACTGCAAAGCTATTAACATGCACCTACCTCAGAAACAAGCTGCTTCTTAACTCTCCTGAAAACTCAAAGTTTTAATCAATCTGGGATTTAGAAACATTATTCTAAACATGGATTATTGTTTTATGCAACAAATAAACAAACATTCATTCCAACAAAGAAAGACAAAACATCAAAGACAAACAAATGGCCAAATTTGAAGCTTCAAAAATTAAAAGAAATTTTTAACAATCTCTTTTCAGAATATGTTTTCTCAGCCATATCTTTTAATGCTATAATTGATCAATTTTGTTATGACAATCATCAGGATCCTTTTTAAGATGAGTGCACAAACTATTTAGAAGCACAGCAACAGTTTTCTCTTAAATGAATCCAAATTTACTGATGCTGAAACCTTTTGCTAATTCTTTGTACTGTATCTCTATAATAATAACTACAATCCTGAGAGTTATTGTTATAATTCTCTTTTTGTTTGGCTCAATTTGATCGCAGCTGCATTGCAGAATTTCAGGTTAAATGCAAAGAAGTATTTTAATTCAATTCAATTCAAATTCAAAGATACTTTATTGATCCCCGAGGGAAAATTAGAAAAGTCGGCATTGACATTTTTATGTTATACCCAAACTAAACAAAACTGCAGTGTTTGACTTAATCAGAAATTAAGATAAGAAGCTTGTCTCCAAACTGGACTTTTTCCCACATAGTGTTTCAAAAAAGAACAAACATAATTTTCTTTAATTTGGGCTATTTAAATTTTGAGAGTTGGGGAGAAACATTAGAAAAATTACTAGAACCCCTCTTTAATAATCCAAATGCTGATAAATGTTCCAATATTTTATCTCTTAGTAATCTGAAATTACCTTGTGTACCTTTCTACTCCTATATATTCTTTTAATCTTTAAACCCTAAGAAATCAAACAAGGAGACTGGAGTTTGAGCCGACCATCCTCTTACTGTTAAGAGGGCCTTTATTTCTTTTCTTTTCCTAAAATGAAGGATTTTACTTGTCTTTATTCTGTTATACAAGTCCTAACCTTGGTTCCAAAACTAAACTCTTCAACCCCAATCTGTGTTCCCCAGAGTAGACATTTTGAGTATTATTGCATTTCAAAGCCACCAAATGACTGGAACTAATCATTGGCTTAGATCTGTTTTAATAGGTAATCGGTCTACCTTTAATTAATTATTATAATGTTATGGACTTAAAATCTATGGCTTACAGTCTTCAGGAGTCCAGGAACCACAAGTTGAGTACTACTGCATTGAACAATGGTGTTAACTTTCTGCAGAGATTGAAGGATTGGCTAAATATATTGTTTCTGCTTGGACAATAATCAGATTTAAAATTATTAGTTCACAGCTCCTAATTTACCTCAGATCATATTTGCTCCTAACACAGTTCATGAGAAGCTTCAGACAAACATTATGCTAAAAAGCCAAAAACAAAACAAAAACCAGATCTGTTTTAAAATATAGAAAAAGCATGCTTAAAAAACGGTACTGTGGTGGAAAATAACTCCACGGTTCTGAAGGCCTTGTCATGCAGAGTCTTTTAGGAAACATGAGATTAGTTTAATTTTTTTTGTGTGGTACCACTGTCCAATCAGATTCTTTCTAAATAATCCCATTTTTCATTTTCATTTTAAAGGTTTGTTTTACCAAGGAAAATGTTTTTAATAAAACCAATTACTCTCAAAGTTTCAAAAGTTTTTAGCTGGTGATATCTTAGAAAACAAGTGTTTTAATATTCCTATGCAACACAGAACTGATCAGGTCCTTTCCTTCTCCAAAGGGAGAAAAAAGAACCTGCAGAACCAAACCTTTCATAGTTTTTGTCAGGACTTGATATAAGGTACAGTGTAAATCAACACGCTGCATGAATCAGAAGAGGGAAGAAAAACCTAATATAACCTCTTCCCAGCAGCTGCTGTGAAAAACAATTAATTTGTACTTTCCATAAGCGTCAGTTAACACTTGCGGACAAAAACTGCTTCAAACATTAAGTACTGTGTCAGAGACTGTATGAAGACCATCTGCAGTAGAACTAAGCCTGTTTTAATGAGGTATCTACCCATTAGATTTATGGGATACAAACTCTGACAACAGAAAATAATACCTGAAGGAGAAACCCATCAGGTTTTACGCATGCGCTGGGTTTTTTAATCAAATGAGTTAAGTTATCACCCTTTTAAAGATACTTTTCTAACCCTAAAATAATATTTTAACCTGCTATATCTGTCCACGTCAAGCAAGCGTGTCACATGAGCAGCGGTTAATAAGCGTTCTTCATTGCAGAAAATAGGAAAAGATTTATGCAAATGTGTGTGTGTGTTTGTATGTTACCCCCATCAGTTTCTTAATCGCTCCAGAGTCAGACTGTCATGGCACACAGTCCTCTATCAGTCCAAAAAACAACCAGGCCCTTCCCAGGTCTGTTGGTGAGACATTGAATCATTCTTTGTCCGCTTTTAACTTCTCCAGGAGGGAGAAAGAAGAAACTTTGCTCCGGTTTCTCTTCTACCCGCATAAGATGCTTTCAATATAAATCCAGTGTATCACTCTTCTGACTCTTGCAAACAGCATGGATCGTCGTCCATCTCAGTGGGGCCAGACTTCCAGTATGTTGTCCTCTCTGGTCGGACATTTAATAAACTGTCTATATTTGGGGAGTTCGTGGGTCAGATTAACTTTGTTAAAGTCGCCAACGACGATAACTAAGGAGTCCGGGTTGGTCCGCTCCACACTCAGTATCTGGTCGGCGAGCATGCGCTGTGCGACCTGCATGTTAGCTTGCGGCGGGATGTAAACACCGACCAGGATGAACGAAGCGAACTCACGGGGGGAATAGAAAGGCTTACAGTTTATGATGAAGGATTCCAGGTCTGGAGAACAGTGCTGCTGAATCACTGTCACGTCGTTGCACCAACCACTGTTGAGGTAAAAACAGATTCCTCCACCTTTCGCTTTGCCGGAGAGTTCCGTGTCTCTGTCCGCTCTGTAGAGCTGGAATCCTGCCAGCTGCAGCACAGAGTCCGGTATTAATCCACACAGCCACGTCTCCGTGAGGCACAAAACTGCCGATGAATAAAAGTCCCTGTTTTTCCCCAACAGCAGTTGTAGTTCCTCGATTTTGTTGGGAGGTGAGCGCACGTTAGAGAGAAATATTCCAGGTAACGGTGTTCGTAGTCCACGCTGGCGAAGACGTACTAGCACCCCAGCCCGTTTCCCTCTCTTCCGGCGTTTCACCGCGTGAACAAAGGTGAGCGCACCTTTGACCAGAATGTCCAAAAAGATATCGTAACTGCAGCGGTTAGATTTAAGTTGTGCAGAAAATCTCTGAAACAGTTCGATCCTTCTCCAACCTCAGGGTCGGCCTACATAAACTGCAATTTCCATTTTCCTCGTGCTTGTCCTCTCTCCTCTTTTTCCCCTTCTTCCCATCATTCCCTGTCTCTCCTCCTTCGTAACTTCTGTTACAACTAGGAGGTTTGGTCCATAGTCTCTAGACTAATCAAAACATTAGTCAAACTCTCCGACGAGTCCCGACCCCAGGCTTGGCTCCAGGGTGGGACCTCGGCTCCGCCGTACCGGGCGACGTCACGTGCCTCGATTCTGTAGTTGTCATGAGGGATTCTCGAACCTTTCTTTGTCTGACCCGTCACCTAGCCTGTTTGCCATGGGAGACCCTACCAGGGGAATTTAAGCCACAGACAACATAGCCTCTAGGATCATTCGAGCACTCAAACCCCTCCACCACGTTAAGGTAGCGGTTCAAGGAGGGGAATGTTTAGATTATTTCATTCTAAATTACTTCTCTCTGCCCAAACCTAACCTCTTAGGTGAACCGTGCTGAGCAAAAATTGTCCAGGGTGAAGAAGTTTGAAAAAAGTGAACAGTGAACAACAGTGAACAAAGGGTTAGCTACAGCTAACCTCCGTAGCTGTTGGGTGGGGCGGCTCATTCTGTCGGCCGGCCAAGGTGCAAGTTACAGCTGCAACCACGGTGACGCGGTCCCGTTGTCCTTCCCTCAGACCGGGAAAACTGCTCCACTCGGCGTCGTAGAGACAGGGTCTCTGCTGGGAACTCTCTGGACACAGTTTGCTTCTGTAGACCTCAGAGAGATAGTCAAGCAACGCTTGAACCTTAATTACCCCCGTTCATGAATGAATACCGGATACACAACCAGCAATTCATTCCTACTTAACTTAGTGCATATGATCGCATGATCGTATTGACACTCTTGGATCCAGTTTGAAAGGTTGTTTGCTTGCAAAAGTTGTTTGCCTGCAAAGAGACATTAGCGCGCTGTGTCCCTCCGTCCAGTTCCTCTGGGGACCAGTGTGAAAGAGACAGGATCTAGCGAAAGCGGTGATTTTATTTGGACAGTGACATCACAGGAGTCCGCTGTTACCCCTTTTCCTGGCTGTGCTGGAAGTAGGTTAATGTGTCTTATTTTGACCTTTCATTTTGTACCCATGGCTGTGGGGTCCCAACACTTTACATCACCAAATTTAACAGAAAGTATCAGATACAGTGGTATAAAGTATGGCACCAGTGTACTATAGAGGAATGGAGGATTGTTCTCTGGAGTGATGCCTTTATATTTAGCAAGACAAGGGATGAGTCTAGGTTTGGCTGTTGCCATGTGGGGGGGAATATAATGTGGCCCTGTTTTTTAGAGTTTGGCCTCGGCTCCTTTATTCTAGTGAAAGAAACTCTTAATGTGTCAGCATTTAGAGAGAAGATATTTTGGACAATTATCAGAACAGTTTGGAGATGGCTCCTTTCTGTTCCTGCATGGCTGTGTATCTGTGCACAAAGCACGGACTATAAAGACATACATAAGTAATTTTGGTGGGACTGAAATTGACCAATCTGCTTAGACTCCTGACCTCAATTGGACAGAACACCTTAGGGATTAATTAGAGTGGAGCTTGTTAGCCAGGCCCTCTTCACAAATAATGCCTGACCTTAAAGATATAATACTGTAAAAAGTGTTAGAAATGTACCAAAATACACTCCAATGCCCTATGGAAAGCCTCCCCATAAAAGCTAAGGCTGTTATAGCTGCAAAGGGTAGGCTGACATTAAATTAAACTATGAATACAAGTCACAAGTTACATTATATTGCCAAAAGTATAAAGTATCATTGATATATTTTTATCAAAAGTATAGAGCTTTGGAACGTGACTTCACAGTTGTAGACTTAGATAGCGGCGCAGTGGCTGATGGGATATGAGCGCCATCTTGAAGTGCCATAAACATAAGCACCAAAGACTAAACTTTCGCGTTGAATTTTTAAACCTTAGTAGTTTCACAAAACCTAACAATGGTACGAACCTGTTGTGTTATTGGATGTAATGTCCGGTCACATGACCGGAAGGGTAACAAGATCGAAAACGGACTTTCATTTCATTGTTTTCCCATCTGGAAACAACTCCAGGGAGCTCAACAACAAAAAGGAGACGAATGGCTTGGATATCAGCGGTGAGACGTCCTGACATAAACGTCTCCAGCATCCCAACATACTTGCAAATTTGTTCCAGACATTTCCATTCTGGTGAGTATCTAAATTCGGTTTGTTGGTCATTTTGTCCTGGTGTACTTCATCAATGGTTTATTCAATTCAACTTAGTTTAGTTACATTTTTTTTACTTTAGTATTAGTTTTATAGAAGTGGGTCAACCTAGGTTAGGTCGGATTTATATTTTGTATGTAGCATAGTCCGAGTTTAGACAGAGTGTACATCGGGGTTATTACATTAATGTAAAATAAACTGTTTTAATTTTCTAGTGTTATCACTTTTACAGCAGTTATGCTGACCTGTGTTCCAATATGTCCTTTTCAAGGCAAACCTTCATATGAAATGGAAGAGTTAAATCCTGACTGGGTTCCAACGCTGCACATGGGTCACTCTGAAATAAAAGTCTCAACATCAGACAGACATGCTCGTCGATTAAAGAGATGTTACAGCTGTGCACAAGGAGAAGTTGAAGGCCAGGCAGCAATGGACATGGTGGATCAACAAGTTGAAGAGGGATTAGCACTAGTTATAGAGACTGAAGAAACCCCAGAAGAGATACATATTGAAGATACTTTAGAGGAGGCTATAGAGGAGGAACAAGTTGTGGAGGAAACCCCAAGACAGGAGCTCAGTGAGGCTGCAGATGGGGAAGAGGAAGAATTGGTACATGAACCAGCAGCAAAGAGGCAACAAATAGGATGTCAGTTGTGCGAGCAAAGAAGGGCAGAAATAAACCGTCTGTTTCAGGAGAACAGGGAGCTCAGGTCAGAGCTGAATAAAAAACAGCTGCACCAAGATTTTTTTAAGGATGACACAAGTCAAGTATTATACAGGTCTTCCTTGCTTTGTCATCTTGTTATCATTGTTTAACACTGTTAGGCCTTTTCTGCCAGCATCTAAAAAAATTTCATAATTTCAAATGGTTTTACTTACAGTAATGCGTCTTAGACTTGATCTACCTGTTCAGCATCTTTGCCATCTTTTTAATGTGTCACATAAAACTCTGTCCAATACCTTTGCTGACACCCTAGATGTGTTGCATGCACACCTTACGCCCATGGTAAACTGGCCTGAGAGGCATTGTTTAGAAGCCACAATGCCACCTCAGTTTTTGGAAACATTTGGAAAACGTGTAGCCATTATTGTTGACTGCTTTGAAATAGGCACAGAAAGACCCTCAAATTTCAAAGCACGCGCACAATCTTTCTCTCGTTACAAAAGAAGACACACTATAAAATACCTTGTTGGCATCATGCCACATGGTTCCATTTCTTTTATTTCCAAGGGTTGGGGTGGACGTGCAACAGACAAGCACATAACAGAAAACTGTGGCCTTCTATCTAAATTATTACCTGGGGAGATTGTGTTAGCTGACAGAGGCTTTGATATTAAAGATAGTGTGGGAATGATGTGTGCTGAGGTCAAAATTCCATCATCCACTAAAGTGAGATGTCAACTCGATGCTAAAGATGTTGAACAAACACGAGCTATAGTCCACCTTAGAATTCATGTGGAAAGAGTGATTGGATGCATGAGAAACACATACAAAATGTTACACAGGACTATACCAATTAGGTTGCTGCTTACATGTGAAGGTGAAGAGGTGACACTTCTTGACAAGATTGTGAACATGTGTTCCAGTGTGGTTGTAAAACCTAATGCAAATGAAACCCGCACATGTTAATGTGAAAGTGCAATGAAGGTACTGATGTTATCTAAATTACATTATATAAATGTAGGTTGTAAAAAAATGTTGCATTCATTGTTGTTGAAGTATTTGTACAGTTGAATGATAACAGTAAAGTGACTGTTTTTTCTCATTTAATAAATATTCATGTGGTAAACATTCATAAAACATTTCATTGAATCACTTCAGGTAATGTGATGAAAAAGATCAGATTTTAAGTAAATATTTGATGTAATTAGACATTTGAAAGTAAACATTTAAAGGCAACACATATTGATGTAATAGATCCCATTTAAAGTATATATTGATTTATATAACATATTTCAGGTAACAAGTAAGCATGTAACTAAATAGATCCAATCTTTGAGTAAAAAACTGAGGTAATTAAACATTTCAAAGTAAACTTTAAAAGGTAACCAATGTGATCAGATCACATTAAGTAAACATTTGATGCATAACATTTCAGGTAACAAGTAAATATGTAATGAAATATATCCTATTTCTAAGAAATAATTTTATGTAATTAAATACTTCAAAAAAAACATTTTATGTAAACGTGATGAACATCATCTGAGGTAATACCTTATACAGGGGAAATTGCTTCACAAAAATAAGAAGTGGAAATATAAGTCGAACAGCACAATTTACATGCTGTTCGATTACTTTTTACCCAGTTATGTCTCCCTCGAAGCTGGGTTACAGGCATGCTCTGAGAAATATCTACCGACAAGCTCAGGGAGACAAATATTTTTAAAGAAACTTTGTGCTTTTTGGAGGCGTGGTTCCCAGAATTTCTGATCTGGAAAGACATGGACCACAGCCATGTCTTTCTGGGTCCACACAACAAGATCACAATGGCTTGATTTTGTAACAAAGATCTCAGTTTGTGCCTGTGTGTAGTATGGATGTTGTCCTATATTTGAAAGGGCACTTTATCTCAAGGCATCCATTCCCACATCAATCACACATTGTGAGTCCATCAGGAGATGCTCCGACTTCAGGGAAGTTGGTGTTTATGATGAAACCGCATGGTTTAACTTGTAGATTTTTGTGACTGCTTGCTGTAATTTTTTGTGCATCACTGTCATGCTTCACACCCCACCTTGTTTGCACTGTAGACACTGTGTTGCCTGGGTAACACACCTGTTTAACAACTGTCAGTGCTGGGCTTTCCAAACTAGTGGCAAATACAGCATGCATTCTGGAAGCTGTAATTCTTCCAGCTCTATATTCATACCAGGCAGAACACTTGTGCTGCAGTCTTGTGTGCTTTTCAATGGTTTCTGCCTGCTCATCTGTCACTACTGCAGCATCTTTGTATTTTTCACAGCACAGCAAAATAGCTGACATGTCATTGGACTCTATGTTTTTGTTGTGCAGAGATGCAAGTGACTGAGGTAAGATCTGCTCAGTGTGGGTGAATTGTGTGTAATATTTCTCCATTCCTGATAAACCAACAGCCTTGCTGTGCTCTAGTAGCGTGTCAAGCAGAGGAGCCAAATCTTCCAGATTTGCTGGTGGGGTTTTTCTTTTTTGTGGACAGCTTCTTCTGGCTGTTGTTGGGACTTTTGTGTGGATTTTTTGGTCAAGTATCTTCTTTTGAGAAGCTGAAGTACTATAGTCAATTTTATGGCCGACTTCTGGATGAATCTTAGTCAGGTTGCCAGGTAATACCCAGAATGCTGGCTCATCCGTAACAGTTTTTCTGCCTTGTATCCTCACTGTTGCTTCCAGCTTAAAACGTAGGGCACCGATATGAGTGCAGGTCTCGGCTACCCCTGCCATGCAGGTGCAATGTGCACACTCAACTGTGCCAGTGTCGCTCAGCATGACCCACTGTTAATGGCGGCTCAGAGAGTCTCTGAGAGTGCATAACCTGTGAATACACACAATTAAAATGGTGAATGGAAAGAGAGCAAAATAAATAAAATCTATATATATATGTATGTGTAATTTTACAAATAACTGTTCAGTTAAATGATCAATTTTACTATTCCAATTAACTTTTGAGTATAAAATAATAACCATGACGTTGTGATTTCAAAGAGTGTATTGGTTACAAAGCGGAAACGGTTAAAGGCCTATTTCACCTAATTTTCTACTACTACTCTTTGATCTACTCATTTAAAAACTACAACACTTCATCACTTCAAACCTGATTTCTCTATTTGATTAGAGTGAAGTATTCTAATCAAGGTTTGAAGTGTCTACATATTGTTCTTAGACGAGCTCAAGGTAGTAAAAGTTAGGTGTAATTGCCCTTTAACCATTACAAACTCAGAGCTTCTTAAATCAGTTCAAAACGTACTTTAAAAATCATATGATCACATTTTCTCATACTCAATATACAAAAAAAAAAAAAAAAAGACTGACTGATTCTAAAAGAACATACACCAAGACTTTATGTAAAATTAAGGAGACAATAGCAACGTACCTTTGTTCGAACCACAACGTATTCACAATCCGAGGGGTTAAAAATGTCCAAATTGTGTACCCAGCCATTCGTAAATTGGACATGCGCTTCCATTGACTTGTAATTCTTAAAATTACTTGCGGTGTAAGCACTGACACCACAGACCAGGTATGCAAATATGTCTGGGAATGTCAGTGGAGGCAAATGTTGAGGGTCTCTGCTCCAATTTCTTAATTCAAAGGGGTCGACATTTCCAATTTTAGCTATTTTTTCTATGTACCGTCTTTTGGCATCTGGGAGAAGTTTGTCACGATATAGTCCACTTTGTTTTGAGCTGCTTTTCAGCATTATGCAGGATACAGCTCTAACACCGGGGAATAGTTTGTTTTCGTCTGTGGCCTTTAAAGATGGCGCAGATTGACTGCGCGAGACGTAAGTGCCCCACAACGTCACTGCGCAGTGACGTCGGTTCCAAAGCTCTATCGCAACTCAGATGTTTTGGATGTATAAGGCATTTTAATTAAGAAAGCCTATTGAATATCAGGTTATCAATACTCCTGGGTTCAATGCTTTTGGACAGCTGCCCACACATAGTGCCATATTTTTAAAGCAAACAAGAAAAAAAACTATTTAATGGTATGCTACAAGTATTTTAGATGTTCAGGATTATGTTCAAATATGTGCTCCTTGTTGGCTATAACAAGATCATAGTGAAGGTTTTCAAGCAGGTACACACTGCCCAGATTCTATTTTATTTATGTTCAAATGTATTTTTAATTTCCTTTTGTATTGTCTTGGTAGATCCTGCTTTTACCAATCTGCACTCTTTCTGGTAATTAATATAACCTATTTTTTTGTATTTTAAGTGAAAGTATTGAGCTTACAGTTAGCCAAGTTCTGCAATATTGCCCTTTAATCAGTGATGTTGGAGTTTGTTACGCAAACAAGTCCTGACCACATTACGGGAAACTGATAAGATTTTTCTCTCCTGCAACAAAACATCTGTGAAATAATAACGCCCTGCATGATAAAAAAGTGCCCTTGCATACAGTGTATTTTAGTAAAGCATGACTGTTACTGTAACAACATATTAAAACATTCAACAACATTGTAGGTCAGAAGTGAAGGACATTGATAAAAATGTAGAGGCATTTCTTTTTGCAGAACAAAAGCAAAGCACTTTCTGGAATAGTGTGCAAAGGTCTGTGTACAGTGAGACAGCATCCAGTCATAGGAGGCAGAGAAGTCTGTTTGACCCTTGTTACAACACCCAGTGTAGTCTGCAACAGAGTTGGAACTTTTGTTTGGTCAACGGTCATAAGTCATTAGGCAGAAACATCAACTCGAACAGTGACTGAACACTTACTTTTTGCCCTTTAAATAAATGAAATCTACAACTGAAGCATTTTATGAGGGTGATCAGCCATTTCCAGGGCATGGTGAGTGGCTTTCAAACACTGCAAACAGTGTAAGTACAGGAAATTCGTTTCTGAGGCTCTTGTAAGCCAATATTAAAGTATGTATGACTGGTAATGTTTAGAATACGAGCTGTTAAAATGAACCTGTTACCAAGATTTCTCTTTTTGTTCCAAGGTCTCCCGGGCATAATTACAAAAAAAAAAAAAAAGAAAACTATTTACAGAGTGGGATAGAATGATTTCTAGATTTAGATGGTTAGGAACAGAATTAGATTAAAACAGAACTATCCAAAGAAAAAGGGGCTATAGCAGACCTGCACCTTTCATTCTGTACAAATCGAACCCCTGATAATTCTTTTTAATACAAACTACCATGCTTGGTGGAAAGACATTGAATTACACTAGACCCCCTTTACAAGCAGTTCTTGGGAATAAAGATTTAAAACGGATCCAGCACAAGGTTGAAAATCCCTGGATAAAAAAATCACAATTAAAAATCTGGACAGAAGCCAAACAAGAACACAAACTACATGAAAGCTTGAGGGTTATGAGGTGGTGCGCCTATGACCCTGTTTTTGAGTCAAACCAAACAAATGCAAGATTAAATGGATGTCCAAAGGTATAACAACATTTCTCATTAATGGATAAAGGTGAAAAAAAATTTCCAAACAGTCATTATCTCACTCAGACCTCTGGATGAGCGAGAACCAATGCTTAGTGAAATGTTAATGGCATATCAAGCAAAATCTAAAAAGTGTCATCTTTTTGTTTATTGACTTGACCCACATGCAGAGAACACTCAGGAGACAGATAAAAAGTTAAAGAGTTTAATACTGATGAATTGATATGATAACTGAAACTGGATTGCATCCACGGTGTGGAGAGAAGGATTGGTAAGTGATGGGAAATAGTTATCAGATTTACTTTATGAGCTCCTTCAGACTTACTGGTTGGATGGATGGAGCTTTGTATGAGAGGGAGACAAAGCGGGGTCGGATGGATGAATTCTGTGCCTGCTTGAAGTTGTATTCCACTAGATCCTTCACACAACACACACATTGGTGAGGTTTTTCTGGGGTTTGTTTTCTTACTGAATGACGAGTATAGCTGCCGGGCTCGGAGGTAAGGGTGGACAGGGTTCGCTTGGGTCTTGAGCCAGAAATGAGGAGGTTTTAGCAGTCGCCAGCTGGAAACGGACTCCAGGAACTTCACTTGGAACTTGAGACGAGGAAATCAGCACAACGAGGAATCAACAGAGCCGTAGCCGGACTGGAGTCAAGCCTGGAGAAAAACGTAGAGACAAGGCGGGTTACTAGGAATCACAAAGGACCTTCAGAAAGCTAAGGTAGGTTTGGCCAGCATTTGTTACCACAATAGGCAAACACTCAGGCGTAGGAGTGTTGGCGAACTGCTCTCTTATCCTCCTCCTCTCTGATGAGAAATTGCGAGCATGTT
>NW_025917708.1:0-60788 GCF_021462225.1 Girardinichthys multiradiatus | reverse complement strand
AGATGCTCTTGACCCCCCCAAATCCTAAGCCGCCCATATTACCAACACAAAAAACCACTACTGGTTGTGTATTGGGTTACTTAACTTAACCCGATGACCTGTCAGATCTTCATTATCTCAGTACTGCTTACATACGTATTTATTTATTTATGATGTGTAAAACTGATTCTTTAAATGGATGCAGCGGGTTTTTAAGGAACTCTTTCAAAAATAAAATGGTCGATGCTGCAGCAGAACTTTGTTACACAAAACCACGAAAAATAGGAAGCTGAGGGTTTAATATGTAAAGTTCACGATGACACCTTAAACATTCAATACAGGTCCTTCTCAAAATATTAGCATATTGTGATAAAGTTCATTATTTTCCATAATGTCATGATGAAAATTTAACATTCATATATTTTAGATTCATTGCACACTAACTGAAATATTTCAGGTCTTTTATTGTCTTAATACAGATGATTTTGGCATACAGCTCATGAAAACCCAAAATTCCTATCTCACAAAATTAGCATATCATTAAAAGGGTCTCTAAACGAGCTATGAACCTAATCATCTGAATCAACGAGTTAACTCTAAACACCTGCAAAAGATTCCTGAGGCCTTTAAAACTCCCAGCCTGGTTCATCACTTAAAACCCCAATCATGGGTAAGACTGCCGACCTGACTGCTGTCCAGAAGGCCACTATTGACACCCTCAAGCAAGAGGGTAAGACACAGAAAGAAATTTCTGAACGAATAGGCTGTTCCCAGAGTGAGGTATCAAGGCACCTCACTGGGAAGTATGTGGGAAGGAAAAAGTGTGGCAGAAAACGCTGCACAACGAGAAGAGGTGACCGGACCCTGAGGAAGATTGTGGAGAAGGGCCGATTCCAGACCTTGGGGGACCTGCGGAAGCAGTGGACTGAGTCTGGAGTAGAAACATCCAGAGCCACCGTGCACAGGCGTGTGCAGGAAATGGGCTGCAGGTGCCGCATTCCCCAGGTCAAGCCACTTTTGAACCAGAAACAGCGGCAGAAGCGCCTAACCTGGGCTACAAAGAAGCAGCACTGGACTGTTGCTCAGTGGTCCACAGTACTTTTTTCGGATGAAAGCAAATTCTGCATGTCATTCGGAAATCAAGGTGCCAGAGTCTGGAGGAACAGGGGAGAAGGAAATGCCAAAATGCCAGAAGTCCAGTGTCAAGTACCCACAGTCAGTGATGGTCTGGGGTGCCGTGTCAGCTGCTGGTGTTGGTCCACTGTGTTTTATCAAGGGCAGGGTCAATGCAGCTAGCTATCAGGAGATTTTGGAGCACTTCATGCTTCTATCTGCTGAAAAGCTTTATGGAGATGAAGATTTCATTTTTCAGCACGACCTGGCACCTGCTCACAGTGCCAAAACCACTGGTAAATGGTTTACTGACCATGGTATCACTGTGCTCAATTGGCCTGCCAACTCTCCTGACCTGAACCCCAAAGAGATTCTGTGGGATATTGTGAAGAGAACGTTGAGAGACTCAAGACCCAACACTCTGGATGAGCTAAAGGCCGCTATCGAAGCATCCTGGGCCTCCATAAGACCTCAGCAGTGTCACAGGCTGATTGCCTCCATGCCACGCCGCATTGAAGCAGTCATTTCTGCCAAAGGATTCCCGACCAAGTATTGAGTGCATAACTGTACATGATTATTTGAAGGTTGACGTTTTTTGTATTAAAAACACTTTTCTTTTATTGGTCGGATGAAATATGCTAATTTTGTGAGATAGGAATTTTGGGTTTTCATGAGCTGTATGCCAAAATCATCTGTATTAAGACAATAAAAGACCTGAAATATTTCAGTTAGTGTGCAATGAATCTAAAATATATGAATGTTAAATTTTCATCATGACATTATGAAAAATAATGAACTTTATCACAATATGCTAATATTTTGAGAAGGACCTGTATATGACTTTAGAAATTATGTGCAAGACAACACAGAGATTTTAGCTACAAGAGAAACTCTGTAATAGATCAGAAGGTCTAACAAGTTACTAAGGTCAAGGAATGTGGGTTTGTCACCTCTATTCTTGTATGTGAGTGTTTCCTTGTTTGTGCTGCAGAGAAAAGCTCTCAGAGTTTCTGACGTAGTGGTTCACAAAGAGGAAGAGGAGCTTCTTACTGACTGTCAAACTGCTGTTGGTCTCATTTCATCCAGCTGCAGAATGGAGGGAACATCTGTCCACAGGCTGCTGGGTGAGTCCCATCTGCTGAATGTGTGTTGGTGTGGAAATGTTGAAAGATGATCACTGCTGCTTCCCACAGCAGAGCACTCATTAAAGCTCCAACTAATCTGAGAGTCATTTCTCTGCAGCTCTGATCTCTGTGCTGAGCTGCTCAACAAACCAAGGTTAGAAACTTCTTTGGTCAACTCCTGCTTCCTCTTTTGTTCTGTTGAACTAATGAAACAATAACTGTTGTATCATTTCAGCGCTCACAGCTGGTCTGACTGTGAGTCCCAGCAGATCTCAGTTCTTTGAAGGAGACTCTGTGTCTCTGAGCTGTGAGGAACACAGCTCTGCTGGATGGACTGTGAGGAGAAAAACAACAGGAGGACACAGGACTCAATGTGGAGAATGGGGGAAACCAGCTGGTTCTTCCTGTAACATCAGCAGCCTCTACAAACATGATACTGGAGTGTACTGGTGTGAGTCCAGAGAGGGAGCAGCCAGCAGCAGCATCCAGTTCACTGTCTCTGGTAAGATCAGACTGTGGAGTTAGTGTTGATGAAGCTGTGTGGAAATGGATGAAATGCTGTAGTTTGTCTCTGTGTTGAGGTGGATCAGTGATCCTGCAGAGTCCTGTCCTCCCTGTGATGGAGGGAGATGACGTCACTCTGAGCTGTCAAACAAAGACTCCCTCCAACCTCCCAGCTGCTTTCATTAAAGATGGCATCTTCATCGGCAGTGAGTCTTCAGGTCATATGACCCTCCACCATGTGACCTGCTCTGATGAAGGCCTCTACAAGTGTTACATCAGTGGTTATGGAGAATTTCCATCCAGCTGGATCTCTGTCTCAGGTCAGCAGCTTCATTTTAGTTTAATATGAAGACACATGGTCCATTGTACTGACCTTTCTATTAATTTCTATCATTGCAGCTGTGATTGTTGTTACTTTTCATCATAGTCAAAAGAGGAAGGTGTCTGATACCGGGTCAATTTCGTCTGCAGCCTTTCTCCTCATTGTAATAAAAAAATAAACCTGATCATGTATAAATTCTGTCGAGTTTTATACTTTGTCAAATATTTGGTTTCAATCACTTAAAAAGTTAAAGCAGTTTGGTCTGTCCTTTTATGCTAGCAGTTCATTTTCACATTCATGTTTTTATTTTTTACATTTATTTTAATTAGTTGCTAACATGATGGTGTTCGTTTATGAGAGGTTTCTGCACCTTTACCATCGGTTTCAGACTTGCTGTGAAGGATGACGCACCATCAGTATTTCAACAGCAGCATGACAAGATGAATGTGAAGGTGCTCCACTGAACATCTTGTCCTGTTCAACACCTTTGACCCAGCTCAGTGCTCCTTCAGGATACCTCGGTGTGTGTTGTCTGAAGGAAAGATGCACATAAGATCCCAAATCATTTTTATCAGTGTGAACCGATCCCACTGAGGCTTTGAAGCTTGAAGTTGGTTTTAATGAGCCACACTGTGAATAGCCACACTATTGTTGGTGTTTTGTTTCTCTGCAGTATAAAAAGTCGACTTCAGGCACAGTACGGTCCGATTAGCTTGTGAGAAGGAATCTGAACATGGCATGGTGTTCAGTACGGTGAGCAAAGATCGTTTCTCTCAGCTGCTTGGTGAGATCCTTTTGGCTGAAGTCAGGGTGACGGCGGTTTGCTGTGAATAGTAGCCGTGGTGCCAAAAGCAGAACAATATCTTACTTAGAATACTCCCAGCCCACAGTGGGCGCGATGAGGTTGTAGCCATGGCACGAGGCCAGTGTGGTCAGTCGTGTTTTATATCCTCTCATAAGTAAGCCACACAGATTGACGTCATTCATACATGTGCTGTCACCATCCTTACCCGTTCCAAGTGAGGACCCCCGTTAATAACTGCCAACATGAACTGAAAACTATGACCTCAGTATAGAAGTTTTGTGTATCTTCTGTTGTTGCTCTAAAGTCAAATTTTCAAAATTCCCAGCTGAAAATACAACAGGAACCCCCTCTGATGCTTAAACTGTGAACTGGAAAGTGTAAGGTCACTAATCAGTCCTGAGTTCAACATCTAATATGGCTGCAGTGAATAAAATGTTGGGAAACCAGCAAATGTGAAATGTTTATGAGCACTTTTGATGGTTTGTAACTTCTTAAACCAGCAGCCTCAGTGTGTAAACTCCATCTTGCAGTGTTTGCACACATCAAATGAAGAGAAAAACATTGTTATCGCCTTGTACAGTGAACCGTAGTTAGCGTTACAACATCCAACTGGTTTTCTGACTTGCATTTAGAACGTGCTCCACTTGGTTGTGAAGTAATTCTCAGATCAGAGCTTTGATTTCTGAAACATATTCAGCTCAGAATCAAACGAGTTGGAAACGTTGGGACATCACCATGAATAACGAGGAGCCCATAGTGCACCTGAATACCTCACCAAGACCCTTCAGAGGTCATCCGACTCCTTGCTGACGTTAATGTGTTGGTTTGGTGTTAATCTAGAACGTAGCCTTGGCAGAGGAGTGTTAACTTGGTTCTGGTTTGGAAAAGCAATTAGATTCCCTTAAACTTACATAAACTGTAATGGCATTTATAAAATATAATTATGTCATCTAAATATCGATCTGATTAGACTTCATTGTCTCTGCAGAAAAACCTCCAACCACAGCTCCACCCGTCTCTCTAGATCCTATCCCTGCCTCAGCTTCTTCTCACCTGTGGTTCATGCTGGTCTGCCACCTGGTGGTCTTCTGTCCATACTTCATCTCCACTCTCCTCCTGGTGTCTTTGAATCAACACAGAGCTGCAGGTAAAACCTGATTCATTTATTCAGCTGTCAATCAATCAATCAATCAATCAACCAATCAATCAATCAATCAATCAATCAACCAATCAATCAATCAACCAATCAATCAATCAATCAACCAATCAATCAATCAATCAATCAATCAATCAATCAATCAATCAATCATTTTATTAATTGTTATTGAACAATTAAGCACTGACGGAGTAAAATCTTGTGTTGATAAATTTTCTGCATTTTCTTCCTTTCTAACCTTTTCTGACAGTAAGAAATGACCCGCCTGTTGCCATGGTGATGACTCCACCCACCCAGGCTGAGCAGGGATTGGATGATGATTATGATGATGTCACCACAGAGCATCACTTCTGAACTGATCAGATTATCTCCTCCTGCCTGTTGTCATCTTTTTCCACTTGTTTGAAAACTATCTGAACACATAATAATGACTTCCTTAGACCACTAACATTCACTAACTGGGAATAATTGACCAACTGAGTTGCACTGTATTATATAAGACTGGTCTTGCAGCAAGAAGTTCCCGGGTTAGAATCTGAGGCTGGGGTCTTTCTGCATGGGATTTGTGTGTTCTCTCTCAGTGAATGCAGGGGTTCTCTCTGGGTACTCTGGTTTCCCCCACAGTCCAGAAACATAACTGTTACCTGGCCTCGCTAGTTTGCCTTAGGTGTGAGTGTATCCAAGGTTGTTCCCCCTGTGTGTCTCTGTGTTGCCCTGAGATGGACTGGCAACCTGTCCAGGGTGTACCTGTCACCCAGTAGCTGCTGGAGACTCCAGCTCCCCTGTGACCCTGGATGAACAAGCAGGTGTAGACAATGGATGAATGTATTAGAATATGGATGAAAATGTTAACTTGTAATTGCATCATAATCTGATGACATAACTGAGCTGAATTGAAAATATTTGAATTAACCAATAAGTAGTTTTGCCATCTGGGCTTTTCTATCTCACTCTGAACTTTATCCATTTATCAGACATTTTTATTGAAATATCGTACAACTTAGTAACAACATTCACATCTCAGTTAAACAAAAGGACCTAGAAATCCACTAAACACCAGCAGTTAAGACAACAGTTCAGGTGGAGCTGATATAGAAGGTCAGGGTGAAGAATAACAGGTCTGATGAGCTACAGGTTCGCCAGGCAATGCTAATAAAGACAAACTACAGTGGTGAATGGAGTCAATTCTCTTTCTATATCGTTTTTTATCCACACCTAGTTGGTGTTAGTGATGCACCTTTAAGTTGGTTTACCAGCTGCCAGTGAAGAGAAGAAATGGTATTTGCAAAGAGGCGACCCTCTCACTCACCAGGGACATCTCCAACGCCAACGAACTCAGCTGGGGGTCTGTGAGTAAGTCCCGTAGCTGCCCGACGCCACTCTGCCTGGTTAACGCTGGAGATAGAGAGAGTCTGGAAACCCTCTCCAGGAGCGGGTTTCCAGAACACAAGTTGTAGGTAGAGGTAAGTCCAAATATATCTATCTGGTACCACTCTACTTCACGCATCAGCTCAGGACATTTACCTGCCGATGATGAAACTGGACCCAAACTGTGATGCTGGGAATTGGCAGGCCCAGGTCCCCAACCTCAGCTGCCACCTGACTCCCATATCTGAGCCTCTCCTCATGTGAGACCCTAACAAGGGTCAGAGCCTCCAGGATTAAGGACGCACTCAAACCTCCGAACCACGTCAAGGTGGTGAATCTGAGAGTTGATCATATATATAATAAACAGCACCTTACTGAATGCTTCCCAGTTTGACTGTCAAACTGCTGTTGGTCTCATTTCATCCAGCTGCAGAATGGAGGGAACATCTGTCCACAGGCTGCTGGGTGAGTCCCATCTGCTGAATGTGTGTTGGTGTGGAAATGTTGAAAGATGATCACTGCTGCTTCCCACAGCAGAGCACTCATTAAAGCTCCAACTAATCTGAGAGTCATTTCTCTGCAGCTCTGATCTCTGTGCTGAGCTGCTCAACAAACCAAGGTTAGAAACTTCTTTGGTCAACTCCTGCTTCCTCTTTTGTTCTGTTGAACTAATGAAACAATAACTGTTGTATCATTTCAGCGCTCACAGCTGGTCTGACTGTGAGTCCCAGCAGATCTCAGTTCTTTGAAGGAGACTCTGTGTCTCTGAGCTGTGAGGAACACAGCTCTGCTGGATGGACTGTGAGGAGAAAAACAACAGGAGGACACAGGACTCAATGTGGAGAATGGGGGAAACCAGCTGGTTCTTCCTGTAACATCAGCAGCCTCTACAAACATGATACTGGAGTGTACTGGTGTGAGTCCAGAGAGGGAGCAGCCAGCAGCAGCATCCAGTTCACTGTCTCTGGTAAGATCAGACTGTGGAGTTAGTGTTGATGAAGCTGTGTGGAAATGGATGAAATGCTGTAGTTTGTCTCTGTGTTGAGGTGGATCAGTGATCCTGCAGAGTCCTGTCCTCCCTGTGATGGAGGGAGATGACGTCACTCTGAGCTGTCAAACAAAGACTCCCTCCAACCTCCCAGCTGCTTTCATTAAAGATGGCATCTTCATCGGCAGTGAGTCTTCAGGTCATATGACCCTCCACCATGTGACCTGCTCTGATGAAGGCCTCTACAAGTGTTACATCAGTGGTTATGGAGAATTTCCATCCAGCTGGATCTCTGTCTCAGGTCAGCAGCTTCATTTTAGTTTAATATGAAGACACATGGTCCATTGTACTGACCTTTCTATTAATTTCTATCATTGCAGCTGTGATTGTTGTTACTTTTCATCATAGTCAAAAGAGGAAGGTGTCTGATACCGGGTCAATTTCGTCTGCAGCCTTTCTCCTCATTGTAATAAAAAAATAAACCTGATCATGTATAAATTCTGTCGAGTTTTATACTTTGTCAAATATTTGGTTTCAATCACTTAAAAAGTTAAAGCAGTTTGGTCTGTCCTTTTATGCTAGCAGTTCATTTTCACATTCATGTTTTTATTTTTTACATTTATTTTAATTAGTTGCTAACATGATGGTGTTCGTTTATGAGAGGTTTCTGCACCTTTACCATCGGTTTCAGACTTGCTGTGAAGGATGACGCACCATCAGTATTTCAACAGCAGCATGACAAGATGAATGTGAAGGTGCTCCACTGAACATCTTGTCCTGTTCAACACCTTTGACCCAGCTCAGTGCTCCTTCAGGATACCTCGGTGTGTGTTGTCTGAAGGAAAGATGCACATAAGATCCCAAATCATTTTTATCAGTGTGAACCGATCCCACTGAGGCTTTGAAGCTTGAAGTTGGTTTTAATGAGCCACACTGTGAATAGCCACACTATTGTTGGTGTTTTGTTTCTCTGCAGTATAAAAAGTCGACTTCAGGCACAGTACGGTCCGATTAGCTTGTGAGAAGGAATCTGAACATGGCATGGTGTTCAGTACGGTGAGCAAAGATCGTTTCTCTCAGCTGCTTGGTGAGATCCTTTTGGCTGAAGTCAGGGTGACGGCGGTTTGCTGTGAATAGTAGCCGTGGTGCCAAAAGCAGAACAATATCTTACTTAGAATACTCCCAGCCCACAGTGGGCGCGATGAGGTTGTAGCCATGGCACGAGGCCAGTGTGGTCAGTCGTGTTTTATATCCTCTCATAAGTAAGCCACACAGATTGACGTCATTCATACATGTGCTGTCACCATCCTTACCCGTTCCAAGTGAGGACCCCCGTTAATAACTGCCAACATGAACTGAAAACTATGACCTCAGTATAGAAGTTTTGTGTATCTTCTGTTGTTGCTCTAAAGTCAAATTTTCAAAATTCCCAGCTGAAAATACAACAGGAACCCCCTCTGATGCTTAAACTGTGAACTGGAAAGTGTAAGGTCACTAATCAGTCCTGAGTTCAACATCTAATATGGCTGCAGTGAATAAAATGTTGGGAAACCAGCAAATGTGAAATGTTTATGAGCACTTTTGATGGTTTGTAACTTCTTAAACCAGCAGCCTCAGTGTGTAAACTCCATCTTGCAGTGTTTGCACACATCAAATGAAGAGAAAAACATTGTTATCGCCTTGTACAGTGAACCGTAGTTAGCGTTACAACATCCAACTGGTTTTCTGACTTGCATTTAGAACGTGCTCCACTTGGTTGTGAAGTAATTCTCAGATCAGAGCTTTGATTTCTGAAACATATTCAGCTCAGAATCAAACGAGTTGGAAACGTTGGGACATCACCATGAATAACGAGGAGCCCATAGTGCACCTGAATACCTCACCAAGACCCTTCAGAGGTCATCCGACTCCTTGCTGACGTTAATGTGTTGGTTTGGTGTTAATCTAGAACGTAGCCTTGGCAGAGGAGTGTTAACTTGGTTCTGGTTTGGAAAAGCAATTAGATTCCCTTAAACTTACATAAACTGTAATGGCATTTATAAAATATAATTATGTCATCTAAATATCGATCTGATTAGACTTCATTGTCTCTGCAGAAAAACCTCCAACCACAGCTCCACCCGTCTCTCTAGATCCTATCCCTGCCTCAGCTTCTTCTCACCTGTGGTTCATGCTGGTCTGCCACCTGGTGGTCTTCTGTCCATACTTCATCTCCACTCTCCTCCTGGTGTCTTTGAATCAACACAGAGCTGCAGGTAAAACCTGATTCATTTATTCAGCTGTCAATCAATCAATCAATCAATCAACCAATCAATCAATCAATCAATCAATCAACCAATCAATCAATCAACCAATCAATCAATCAATCAACCAATCAATCAATCAATCAATCAATCAATCAATCAATCAATCATTTTATTAATTGTTATTGAACAATTAAGCACTGACGGAGTAAAATCTTGTGTTGATAAATTTTCTGCATTTTCTTCCTTTCTAACCTTTTCTGACAGTAAGAAATGACCCGCCTGTTGCCATGGTGATGACTCCACCCACCCAGGCTGAGCAGGGATTGGATGATGATTATGATGATGTCACCACAGAGCATCACTTCTGAACTGATCAGATTATCTCCTCCTGCCTGTTGTCATCTTTTTCCACTTGTTTGAAAACTATCTGAACACATAATAATGACTTCCTTAGACCACTAACATTCACTAACTGGGAATAATTGACCAACTGAGTTGCACTGTATTATATAAGACTGGTCTTGCAGCAAGAAGTTCCCGGGTTAGAATCTGAGGCTGGGGTCTTTCTGCATGGGATTTGTGTGTTCTCTCTCAGTGAATGCAGGGGTTCTCTCTGGGTACTCTGGTTTCCCCCACAGTCCAGAAACATAACTGTTACCTGGCCTCGCTAGTTTGCCTTAGGTGTGAGTGTATCCAAGGTTGTTCCCCCTGTGTGTCTCTGTGTTGCCCTGAGATGGACTGGCAACCTGTCCAGGGTGTACCTGTCACCCAGTAGCTGCTGGAGACTCCAGCTCCCCTGTGACCCTGGATGAACAAGCAGGTGTAGACAATGGATGAATGTATTAGAATATGGATGAAAATGTTAACTTGTAATTGCATCATAATCTGATGACATAACTGAGCTGAATTGAAAATATTTGAATTAACCAATAAGTAGTTTTGCCATCTGGGCTTTTCTATCTCACTCTGAACTTTATCCATTTATCAGACATTTTTATTGAAATATCGTACAACTTAGTAACAACATTCACATCTCAGTTAAACAAAAGGACCTAGAAATCCACTAAACACCAGCAGTTAAGACAACAGTTCAGGTGGAGCTGATATAGAAGGTCAGGGTGAAGAATAACAGGTCTGATGAGCTACAGGTTCGCCAGGCAATGCTAATAAAGACAAACTACAGTGGTGAATGGAGTCAATTCTCTTTCTATATCGTTTTTTATCCACACCTAGTTGGTGTTAGTGATGCACCTTTAAGTTGGTTTACCAGCTGCCAGTGAAGAGAAGAAATGGTATTTGCAAAGAGGCGACCCTCTCACTCACCAGGGACATCTCCAACGCCAACGAACTCAGCTGGGGGTCTGTGAGTAAGTCCCGTAGCTGCCCGACGCCACTCTGCCTGGTTAACGCTGGAGATAGAGAGAGTCTGGAAACCCTCTCCAGGAGCGGGTTTCCAGAACACAAGTTGTAGGTAGAGGTAAGTCCAAATATATCTATCTGGTACCACTCTACTTCACGCATCAGCTCAGGACATTTACCTGCCGATGATGAAACTGGACCCAAACTGTGATGCTGGGAATTGGCAGGCCCAGGTCCCCAACCTCAGCTGCCACCTGACTCCCATATCTGAGCCTCTCCTCATGTGAGACCCTAACAAGGGTCAGAGCCTCCAGGATTAAGGACGCACTCAAACCTCCGAACCACGTCAAGGTGGTGAATCTGAGAGTTGATCATATATATAATAAACAGCACCTTACTGAATGCTTCCCAGATTTACTTTTAATCAATATCACTTAGATTTAAAAAATATAGCCTGAGGCTTCAGAGGGAGGCAGTAGATGTTTAGAGGAGATTCAGAAGAGGGAGGGTTTAAAACCATCTTATTAAATGCTGTAGATGTTTAAGTTGGTCTGACAAAATGAGGAAACTGAGGTTCAAAGTCCTTAAGTTCACAGCAACAGGAAGTAGTGATGACATGCTAGAGATGTTGTATCAAGGTTCAAAATCTGGAAAGAAAACTTTGTGGTTTATTAAAAAAAGACAAAATGGTCCAGAAAGAGGAAGAGGAGCTTCTTACTGTCTATCAAACTGCTGTTGGTCTCATTTCATCCAGCTGATCAAAAAATCCAACACCAAGTTATTTCAAGGATTGTGGGTTTTTCACCTCTATTCTTGTATGTGAGTGTTTCCTGGTTTGTGCTGCAGAGAAAAGCTCTCAGAGCTTCTGACGTGTAGTGGTTCACAAAGAGGAAGAGGAGCTTTTTACTGTCGGTCAAACTGTTGTTGGTCTCCTTTCATCCAGCTGCAGAATGGAGGGAACATCTGTCCACAGGCTGCTGGGTGAGTCCCATCTGCTGGGTGTGTGTTGGTGTGGAAATGTTGAGAGATGATCACTGCTGCTTCCCACAGCAGAGCACTCATTAAAGCTCCAACTAACCTGAGAGTCATTTCTCTGCAGCTCTGATCTCTCTGCTGAGCTGCTCAACAAACCAAGGTTAGAAACTACTTTTGTCACTGTTTCAGTCTGACTGACTCCACAGAGACTGTCCTGCAGGAATTAGAAACTATTTAACCTGGTTTCTTCCTCCGCCACCAGACTCTTCAGATTCTGAATCAGAAGGAGATGAAGTGGAAGATGATAGCAACTGCATTATTTTGGAGAACATTCCTAGTTTGTAGTTGTCTTCAACCCAAGACAAGGATGACGAAGAAAGCTTTGGACTGGCGGCTGAGGAGCTAGAACGTAAGATATCAGAAGCTATTGCTATCAACATTTGAAGAAAACAGAGACAGTGAAATGGAGAAGATACATAACTTTGACTGTAAATGATACGGAAGAAGAAAGGAGAACTCTTCACTTGGGACACAGTCCTGTAGCTGGAAACTTTCTCCAGAGCTCATGTAAAACATACAGATGGATTCTTTAGCAGCAGAAAGGGAGAGGCAGGACATGAGAATAATCATCTATAAACATCTTGAGGTTTTGTTTCAAGATGTTTATGTTTGGAAGCTGTGAAGTGTGCTGATGGAAACATAGCAATAGATATGACAAGAGATCCACTGAACTTACATCGCAGGTGTGGCCCAGCGTTCAAACTCTCGACAGATGTCATTGAAACATAAAAACAGACTGTCATTTTAAAACACTAATATTGACTGAACGGCTGCCCACCTGCCTCCCAAACATGACTTGGGGATACTTTCATTGTTGAAGACCCCTAACAGTTACACCACAAAATATTAACGTGCAAGTAAGGTTTTCAGCACCTGCAGTTTCTTAGACAACCTCTGTCCATCAAGCCCCATGATGAGTTTCTGCAGAGCTTCGAAAGTGTATTTCCACTCTGGGGTGTAACTGAGATTGAGTGCATAAACTAAAGCAAACAGCATTGCAACTGCTACTGGTACATTACCCAGCTCATTGAGGACTTGTACCCCCTCCAAAATGATGCCAACATCCTCTGGACCATCGTCACGCGCTGCACCTTCTCTGCGAATCACAAATACTCCAAAGACAGTCTCTATTTCAGCTTGACTGTTGTCAACATCGGAGTCCTGAAAAAAGGAAATAAAAACATAAATATCATTTTTGCTTCAAGGGACAAATGACTAATGCAAAAACATCTATTTAATTAACATAATGTGTGACCTATAATTGCATTTTCTTTTGTAAGATGCAAATATAAGGACTGGAGCACAAAACCTAAATTACATACCATGCGTTCTTTCAGCACTTTCTCCGGGTCTTCGTTCAGGTAGACCGACAACGCCTTGACGATGCACTCTCTTTTCACGTCAATGTTGTCAGTCTGAGTATGTGGGCCGCACAAAGTACGCCAAGAAACACAAACACAAACACAAACTCGTTTTAACCAACAGGAAGACTAAATGTTACACAATTAATGCCACATTAAACAAAGAAAACATTTTTTCTTCCAAATGTAAACCATTTCATCATTATCAATCAATTTTATGACATAATAATTTGCAAGCTGTAACCTGTGTGTGTCCAAAAAGTAAAATCAAAAATGTACATGTCCAACAATTCCTGGGATGTTTTCTTTTTCTTTAAGCAGTGTTGGGAGTATAGTAAACCACTAATCACAGCAGCTATGTTAGCGGTGGTGGAACACACTCAATTTAAACTTTACACAATTCTTAAAACAGTCTTGTTACTGGAGTCGCACATGTCCTACGCTAGATATATGAAGAAGGGGTAGTGAAAACCCTCTCCAAATCTGGTAAAATATGGTATAGTAGGTACTGGCAGTGGAAAGTCACTAAATGGCGCACAGCCTGGATTGTTAAGGGATTAGGTTGAGTTCACTTTGTCAAATCTACTAAAAGTTAGAATTATAATCAAATCATTTTCATACAATGAAAAAGTTCCCCCTCTTTCCAAATTGTCTAACTTCTCTCTTCTCCCCATCACATTTCCTCTTTTAAAATGTCAACTTTACAGTGATGTACTTGGCAGTTTGTCCCCTTTGTTTTACCTGGGTCAGGGGCATCAGGAGGCTCTTGATCTTTCTTCCCTGAGCACCACCCTTCTTGCTAAAGACCTTGAGCAGTTTTGATGATTGAGCATCCAGCTCGGAGAAGAACTTTTGCAGCAAACCGACTGTCGCTATCCTCTTGAACTCAGCGCTTAACTTGACACAAAAATGGGTAAAGATTCATTTAACTACCATTGCATTGAAACAACAAATTAGTTTAACAATTTAAATTTTCCACCACATCTTGGAAAAACCGTTTGGAAACATTTTTTGGGAGCTACGTACACATTTTGCTGTATTGCTCATTCCACAGAAGCACAATCCTTATATCATTGTTATATATTGTTGTGAAGGTGACAATAAGGGAGAAATAACCGAAACATTTTTTTCCAAACTATTTTTGAATTTAAAATATGGACATACTCTAATCAGTTATTCAGTTACCTCACGCACACTGAAGAGAGCTGGCAATCTGGTTTTAAAAATTGCAATCATGAGTGCATCTCAAATAACTTCTTGCCTTCTATGAGAAAAGGTCTTGGCCATTATTGCTGCCACTGTGTCCTCATTGTTCCTTTTCTTTGCTTCTGAAATAAGGGCCTCTCTTATCTTTTCAAGTGTCTCTGCCGATTCTCCTGATGGGTAGGATGGGCAGTAATTCACCTCAGCTTTTCTGGGCTTCTTCACACCATAAGCAGGACTGCTCTTGTCTGCAGGTTTATTTGTTAAGGAATTTAGTTCGACCTCTGGGCATCCACGCCGCTTGAGATTCCTTCTGTAGTTGGCAAGTTTATACTTCAAACAAATTTTCCAGCCAACATTTCCAGTGGCAGAGCCTGGTTCTCTCAAACAAGGATGTGATCATACAAGGGCTTCTGCTGCCTCTTCAAACTCGCCATCAGTGGGGTACACTTTGTGCTGCACAATTGCTTCAGCTAAACTGTCAAGAATTGCAGTTTTAAGTCTGATGTCAGGGTCGAGCAAAATTCCAGTTGCTTTGAATGCGGCATTGGCTTTTTCCAGCTGCAGCTCACAATTGTATGGGAATCGGGGAACAACAAAAACAACAGGCCATCCAGACGATCTTGAGGCGGCAGAATCGGGAGATGACAAAATGTCTGGGTCAACCGAGCCACTTAAAAGTGGTGAGTCATCACCAGAGCGTGATGTAGAAGGAGCTGAATAAGGTGGGGGTGGAGTGTCACTAGACAGGCCAGAATCAAAAATTAGCTTTATGGTACTTTTGTCCTCGATCTCTGATATAGAAGTCATGTTGGTGAATTCATTGCCAAAATCAGCATCCATGAACTGAAGCCTGAAGTCAAGCTGTACTCCACACTGCTTTTAATGTGCTCAACAAGTTCAGGAACAGTTGCTGGAAGTCCATTTTGTAAAATCAGTCTCTGGGAATTGTTTTCTCCTAGTATAATTCTGAGCTTCACTGAAGCAGCCATTTCCCACCACTCTGAAAATTAGAAAAAAAAGAAAAGATTTAATGTATCACTCATTTAATATGGGAAACAAGCATCATGGAAATAGAAATAAAGCATTTCATCAATTACTTTGTAATTATGCAATTAAAGCAGATATTTTTATAAATATATTTATTAATCAATCAATCAATAAAAAGCTCAAATAGAAAATAGGACTTACAAAAACAAACAAAAAACACGTTTTACACAAGAATTACACCCTATTAACACCACATGGTAAAAGGAGAGGATTTATGATTCAATTTTAACTAAGATGAAGGAAATGCATCTCCAAAACAGAGCTGCAAATAGAAAAGAAGAATGCCATTTTGAATGCCAAATCTAATTTATTTTTCTTACTTCAGTTTTTGAATACTCTTTAAAATTTTTACAATTTATTTTAAAATCATTCACTTGATTGAGAAAGTGTGTAAAAACATTTACAGGTAGTGTATAGACACATTATGTTCATTGATATGTAAATTTTAATGTCAGCATATCTTAAATACTTATGTGTCTTTTGAGTGTCACCATTCTCAGAGATCCAACAAAGTAGTCTGCCAGAAGGGTAGTAATCTGCCAGATTACTAAACTCAATCAGATCTGTCTCTTTGGTTGGACATGTTATGAGTTCAAAGGCTCTGTGGTGCTCACTATACAACCCAGAAAGTCTCTTAACCGCAAAAACCAGTCTCTCTTGTATGACAAAAATGTGATCTATCTGTCCGAACTCAGGTAGCCAACTGGTAGACCCATAAGCTACAATCATTCCCTTTCTGAAACGTACACCGTTGGTCGTCACAAATGTAGTCATGTGTACCTCTCTTGTGCCAGGAAACATCTTTTCAATGTTCTCCATTATTTCTTTTTTTAGAACATCGACAGGTACAGTTGAAACACTTGTGATCTCAAAAGCAGGTTTTTCAAAACTTGATGCTTTCATGTGATATAAAATCATGAGCTGGTGCTTGACAGCCAGCGTGAGGGGCACATTTTTGAAGCAGTTTGAATGTCGGATGACCTGCTTAAAAAAGCTGTGCTTGGCCTCAAATCGCATGGTCCAGAGATAAACAAGAGGACCAAACTTCCTGATGAGTACAGGATAGTGTTCCAAGTAATGATGCTTGGGTAGAAGCTGCATACCAGGAAAGAGTTTTTGGAATCTTTTGCAATGCTCTGAAATTTTGCACTCAAGGTAAGCAATGGATTCCTCAGTGTGTGTTGGAGCAAACCAAAAGCTCCACAACATCCTTTAAATCCATTAGAATTTGCCAAGCCTTGTCACCCTCTGGCACCAAATGCCCAATGATGAATGGGAGAAATCTTAGCAGGGCCCAGTTCTCATGGGCATTCCCCCCCCAATTGTTTTAGAGAACGTGTGTGGAATTGCATGAGGCTTGTTTGTCTTGTCTGACCACTTGTATGGTAAACCAAGGATGGACTTGTTAAGCTGCTCAAGACTAAAATATTTCTTGGATATTAAAACTGATAAACACTGTGCAAGCTCCACAGGCACAATTCCCTCGAACACATCATGCATGATATCAGGGGGATAACCTGAGAGAACATTAAAGTGAACAAGGTTTTTAGTGAATACACATTGTCTTTTGACTCCAAAACAGCTTGAACCATCCTTCTGGGCAGAGCTGACATGTGTTTCATGTAGCACTTTGGTTCTCAGAATGAATGAACCTGATCTCACATCTTTTGTTTGGATCTCTTTTCGTATTATAGTGCAGAATCGGCATATGTGCCCTGCGGTAAAGCTTTCATTAAAACCTGCAATACTGTGAGCACTGAGGTTATCAGCAAGAACCACTTGAAGGCGCTGACGATGGCAGCCTCGGAGCTTCGCTCTCTCTTTGTTTTCGTATTTTGTGTGTTTTTGCACATAAACTGTTTAGAGTTTTACCTTCAGGCTGTCGCTACAGAGCACTGTTTGCTAAAACCAGCCGCCACAGAGACAGTTTCTTCCCCCAGGCTGTTTCTCTGTTGAACATTCAATAGAGTACAGAACAACAGCATACAGATGTTGCAAATGCACCTTTTTATTTATATATGTGTATATTGTACATTGCAAATATGTATATTTTGTAATGCAAAAACAAAACCAAAGAGCAAAGTGTACCGGAGTTAAATTCCTTGTTTGTATGTACGAACTTGGCAATAAAGCTGATTCTGATTAAACTGTGTCTTTAATACACCTACCAAGCAAAGGAACAAAAATTCCATCTTGCTCAAGGGTTTTTAAATCTTGAAGTAGTAGTTGCAAGACTTGGTCATAACCATACTTCTTCACATCATCAGATTTGGTTAAGACTGCCAAGTAAATCGAGGAAAGTACTGAATGCGATCCTGGAGGCAAATTACTCAGAGTCCAGTAGATTCCACAGAGCTTATGTTTTCTTCGAGAAGTATCCAAAGGATTGCATACTTCAAAGTCCTCTGCATACAATGTTAGCAAAAGTCTCAACTCATCCCCTGAAAGGAAACTGTTTTTCTTAAAGTGAGACCCATCCTGAAATGACTTGTAAGTATTCGATTCTCCAGTTATCCCATTACTCTGACAGGTTACTCTGTGGTTCTCAATGATCTTATCCATAACATCCTTCCTATTTAAAAGTTGTTGCAAACTCTTCAGTATAGGCACATGCTGGCAGCTTTTATTTTCCTTTTCATCAAGCATGTACTCAATGGGCTCAATGACATTAAAGTTCTGATAGGTATTATTTAGTCAACTCAGAGGTAAGGAACGACACAGAGTCAGTTATACTTGCGGCAAGGATAGGTCACACACTGCAGTGCAAAACTACGAAGTATTAACACTCCTCCCTCTTTATTTATACATGCTTGGTCACACACAGTTCAACAAACATTCAGGGTGGGTGTGTGTGTGTGTGTGTGTGGGGGGGGGTCAGAAAGGTTAGGGTTCATTTGTCTTGATTATAAACAAACAGAGGAAGTGGGAACCTGGTGAATAGCCACCAGATGCTGCTAATAAAATAATAAAATAATAAAAACATAACTCATTCTTGTGACCATCTCCCTTCCTGTAACATGTAAGGAGGGAAAAGCACTTAGATGAGTGATAAACAATACAAAAAGTCATAAAAACCCTAACAAGTTCTCTCTTTAAAGCTTGTTGCAGAGATATGATGTGCTCAAACAACCACCCTCACCTACAGCTTTAAGCAAGGGGTGAGAGACTGAGAGGGCTGTGGCTACTTCAGTTATCAATGACCTATGTGATGTGGAACCATGTTTCCCGAGTACATTTTCAATAATAATGTTTACAGAGAGGGGAAATGTGCCTGCGCTAAACAAATAGTGTAGTTCCTCGAGAAACTCATGCATTTTTGTGGCTGGCACATGAGCAAAATGTTCAAGTTTGAATAAAGCTGCACCTAAATTTTGCTGAATTGTGTCAGGCAGAGACTTACTTAAATCTACATCTTCACTTGGAAAAGGATTGTTTATTTCCATTGCAGAGTCATTCGAGTTAGGTGCATCTTGCTCTGCATTGTCAGACAACTCTTGAGAAACTCCAGTTGTAGTCACTATGCTTGGGTTAAAATCGTTTAGCGTATGGGGGTTGCGTTTCCTGTTTTTGTGAGAGTGATATGTTCCGTAGATATTTGTTTTGTACTTACAATCTCTGAAAACACAGGCAACAGTTTCATGGCTCTTGAAATGAATGCCTAAATGTGAGAAAAAATCTCTCTCAGTAGCAAGACTACTACAAGTGCACAAATGACAACTAAATGTTGTCAATTCCAGAGGCTTCTGAAAATCTGGTTTGGGATGAACTCTTGATAGGTGGATGTGCAAAGCATTCAGCGTCTTGAAATTACACAGGCAATTTGAATACAGGCATGAGTAGTGTTGCCTATTGCGGTGCATTAGTCTTATATGTTTGAGAAGCTCATACCTATTCTGAAAACACAAACTGCACTCCTTACACCTCCACATAACTCAGAAGTAAAGCCTAGCCAAACCTATCTGGATATATCACAGCTGTTTGGAAACTTCCCCTTTTAATGTCGTCCTTACATATTTATACACTCAGGCCTGTCACTGGCAGACGACCCCCTTTTCTGGGACACTTTTGCGAAGGGATGGCAGTTGAGGTGAATGGCTCCACACACTTCTTGAAATTATGTGATGACCAGAGAGAGAGAGCAATCAATGAGGTTGAAGGAGAGATCTATTCGGAGAGAGAAAGCCAAATAATTGCAGAAAATTTTACCTCCTCATGCCATGAACAGAGAACAACCAGTGGAAACTCAGAAAATGAATAACTATTTGTTTATGTCTATGTTTGCACATGTATTAATATTTGTAAGAGATTTATTTCTCTCCCTCACTAAAATGAGTTGAGTTGTATTGTGTAATTTAGACCAGAGACTGATCAAATGTAGGACACAGACAGAGAGAGAGAGAGAGAGACAGAGAGACAGAGACAGAGAGAGAGAGAGAGAGAGAGAGAGATAGATAGAGAGACAGAGAGAGAGAGAGAGAGACAGAGAGACAGAGACAGAGAGAGAGAGAGATAGATAGATAGAGAGAGAGAGAGAGAGAGAGAGAGAGAGAGACAGAGAGACAGAGACAGAGAGAGAGATAGATAGATAGAGAGAGAGAGAGAGAGAGAGAGAGAGAGACAGAGAGACAGAGACAGAGAGAGAGAGATAGATAGATAGAGAGAGAGAGAGAGAGAGATAGTGTTAAGTTGGTGAGAAATGAGAGACAGGAAGGATAATTTCTAAGGAAGGAGTGTGTGTCACACACTCACTAGTTGTTATGCAAACAAACACTTCAGAATTGCAAAGTGAACTGATATATGAAATCTATCCATTTTTACCAGAAATATAAAAAAGGATAATAATCAGAGATACCCTGATTCACTTTTTTTCAATTGTTCAACGTTGATAGTTAATACATACATTGGTGGGTGACCCTATACTGCAGTCACTCGGTTGATGAAACAGGTTTTGCTTGATGACAGAGGAAACTTGGTCTTAAAGGAGAGAGAGTAATCAAAGAGTGTAACATTTTTAAGCTGTTAACACTAATATGGAGGACACTGGATGTTTCCTCTCCTGTGTATACAATCACACATATTAAGAAAGCTGTGTGTATGTTGTCTGGGCATTTTACTAACTCTGCCACAAATCTTAAGTCTTGTAAACACTAGGACACCCAGCCTCTCCCCTTGAAGTCACAGCATGCTAAAAGAAAGTGAGAACATCAAAATACAATTAATTTTAGAATTTTGATCATGACTAATCATAATTAATCACAGGGTAATATTGCTATTAATAAGTTACAAAAATCTAGTTTGACAGCCCTACTTAATACACATACAAACACTATACTGCCTATGGTTAATCATGATTAATCACAAATTGATTGCACATCTTTATCTGCTCCAAACATACCTTACAGTGGAATTTTTCCAAATTAATAATACTCCATTAATTTGAGTGAGGACACATGCTCTTTTTAATTCCTAGTTTCAAATTAAATTAAAGTTCAAAGTTAAATTATAGATGGAGAATTATGAGCACCAGTCAAATGTATTTAAATTAACCCAATAATATCACAGTGAAAACAAAAAATAGATGTCAATAAATTAAACCATATTCCTGACTTTAAAATACAGATGAGGTTGTTTCAGAGTTTGTAAGATTTTATATTTGTGGGAAAGTAAATTAAATTGTTAGATGACAAGAAGATTCGAGTGATTCTATAATTAGGGGTACATTTCAGATAATGAAGAGGAAAAAAAGTCAGGGTTGTTTAGCTTGAAATTCTATGTTTCAATAGTATACACTCATAGATTGTGCTAAATTCATTAATTGGCATGCTTACGCTAACAGTTTTTTTTAGATATTTAAATGAAAAACATCTACTTCATCATTTTATCATGTGTACAGGTCCTTCTCAAAAAATTAGCATATTGTGATAAAGTTCATTATTTTCTATAATGTAATGATGAAAATTTAACATTTATATATTTTAGATTCATTGCACACTAACTGAAATATTTCAGGTCTTTTATTGTCTTAATATGGATGATTTTGGCATACAGCTCATGAAAACCCAAAATTCCTATCTCACAAAATGAGCATATTTCATCCGACCAATAAAATAAAAGTGTTTTTAATACAAAAAACGTCAACCTTCAAATAATCATGTACAGTTATGCACTCAATACTTGGTCGGGAATCCTTTTGCAGAAATGACTGCTTCAATGCGGCGTGGCATGGAGGCAATCAGCCTGTGGCACTGCTGAGGTCTTATGGAGGCCCAGGATGCTTCGATAGCGGCCTTTAGCTCATCCAGAGTGTTTGGTCTTGAGTCTCTCAACGTTCTCTTCACAATATCCCACAGATTCTCTATGGGGTTCAGGTCAGGAGAGTTGGCAGGCCAATTGAGCATAGTCATACCATGGTCAGTAAACCATTTACCAGTGGTTTTGGCACTGTGAGCAGGTGCCAGGTCGTGCTGAAAAATGAAATCTTCATCTCCATAAAGCTTTTCAGCAGATGGAAGCATGAAGTGCTCCAAAATCTCCTGATAGCTAGCTGCATTGACCCTGCCCTTGATAAAACACAGTGGACCAACACCAGCAGCTGACACGGCACCCCAGACCATCACTGACTGTGGGTACTTGACACTGGACTTCTGGCATTTTGGCATTTCCTTCTCCCCAGTCTTCCTCCAGACTCTGGCACCTTGATTTCTGAATGACATGCAGAATTTGCTTTCATCCGAAAAAAGTACTTTGGACCACTGAGCAACAGTCCAGTGCTGCTTCTCTGTAGCCCAGGTCAGGCGCTTCTGCCGCTGTTTCTGGTTCAAAAGTGGCTTGACCTGGGGAATGCGGCACCTGTAGCCCATTTCCTGCACACGCCTGTGCACGGTGACTCTGGATGTTTCTACTCCAGACTCAGTCCACTGCTTCCGCAGGTCCCCCAAGGTCTGGAATCGGCCCTTCTCCACAATCTTCCTCAGGGTCCGGTCACCTCTTCTCGTTGTGCAGCGTTTTCTGCCACACTTTTTCCTTCCCACAGACTTCCCACTGAGGTGCCTTGATACAGCACTCTGGGAACAGCCTATTCGTTCAGAAATTTCTTTCTGTGTCTTACCCTCTTGCTTGAGGGTGTCAATAGTGGCCTTCTGGACAGCAGTCAGGTCGGCAGTCTTACCCATGATTGGGGTTTTGAGTGATGAACCAGGCTGGGAGTTTTAAAGGCCTCAGGAATCTTTTGCAGGTGTTTAGAGTTAACTCGTTGATTCAGATGATTAGGTTCATAGCTCGTTTAGAGACCCTTTTAATGATATGCTAATTTTGTGAGATAGGAATTTTGGGTTTTCATGAGCTGTATGCCAAAATCATCCGTATTAAGACAATAAAAGACCTGAAATATTTCAGTTAGTGTGCAATGAATCTAAAATATATGAATGTTAAATTTTCATCATGACATTATGGAAAATAATGAACTTTATCACAATATGCTAATATTTTGAGAAGGACCTGTATGTGTGTGCGCCTGTGTTTAACCGGACTAGCTAATGCTAATACAAGGCTAAGCACACGTGGAATATATCGCACCACGAAAAGACTCGGTGACAAAATTAATCGTTTAAAATCATATAGCGGACATTAAAACGTTATGTGAAATTTCAGTGCAGTGATTTATTTTTTTAAGATGGATGGTAAATGACTTGCCTGACCGCCTTCCCCAACTTGTCTGTCTTCGCGCGTCTTTTTCATGTGAGGCTCTTCTTCTGCACTTTCCGGAAGTAAAATTTGTAAATGGACTCCCTGCTCACACAATACTGCCACCTTCTGTTCTGGAGTTGTACACGGCATTAGGTTCTGTCAGCATAACTGAATTTAGTAAATGTTAAGTTATTCCACATAATGCTAAAATAACATTAATGATGTTCAACCACAAAACATGACTATATATGGTAGAAGCAACATGCTACACTTAGATTAAATTAGCACACACCTAATCTGGCTTTTTTGAGAGTACATTCCAATTAATCCAAACCATTGAACAGTGCAGTCACAGTTAGTTATTTATTCAAATTGGATAAAAAAGTTTTTCTGTCTAAGGAAACCCAGCGGATTGCATCCAGTCAGTGACTTGCAGCATTCCCTCCTCCCGGATGAGCATGTAGAGACAGTGGACAGTCACTGGCGTTTTTATGTGTTCCTTCAAAGTTTTGTTGCCTTTAGTGAGAATCTACAATGTAAATAGTCATGAAAATAAAGATAAGGTAAGTTTATTTATATAGCGCTTTTCAGTAACGAGACACTCAAAAGCACTGTACATACAATTACAAAGAAAATAAACACAGAAAAACTAATTAACTGATTCTACAATCCTTCTAAGAAATTTAAAAATCTCTGTCCAACATTACAATGATACAGAAAACATTAATAATCCTTTGGGTTTTACTGATAAGAGCTGGTTCTAAACCAATCTTTCTAAAGAGGTAATTATATCATTAAGTCCTCTATGTAAGGGAAAGCATCTTGTGCTAAGAGAGAATGATCCTTGGGTTCGCTGGTATAATGCAGTTGTAGTCCCATAATAACAGTCATTTGCATCCATTGAAATTTAACTTAGCAATCACTGAGTTCTAACTAAGGAAGCTGAGTTACTGGTGTAAAAACAGCTTTTGTTAAAATTTTTAAGAAACTAGTATTATTTCCCTTTCACTGGTAAATCTAAAAATCTATGAAAAGGAGAAGAAATTAAATCCACATTTAGGTAAAAATAAGGAGCATGGGAAAGCAACACATATAAGCAAAGATTTTGCAGGGGCATGGTGGACTCGTGAGGGTGCCAATATTTAAGTATGATCATGTGTGCAAAGAATTAGACTGTCAACACTGACGAAGGTGCTTTTGTCCTTTAAAAAGAGATAGAAGTTTTATCAAATGGCCATACAGTTCAGTTCACAGATGAGGGGGGTTGCTGGGGCAGAGATGTCGTATTTACAGAACATCCAGGAGAAATGTTTTGATAAGAAGCCTGTGAAGGCCGCATCGGGGCGCCTGAATTAGACAAACAATAAATGTTTTGGTTCAGGCCGGCTGTGATTTTCGGCCTGCCTTTAAAGTCTTACTGGTATTTCTCAATTTCAAATCCAAATAGCCAAATTTCTGGTACTTTCAGTAGATTCTGAGCAAACAACTTTCTCCAAGATTAAATCATATCACCTTTGAGTCCGGGAAACGCAGCCAGCCTGCGATTCTGTTCAAGGATCGCATCCAGCTTGCGATTCTGCTGTCTTAACATATCAGTCTAAGTGCTGAGAGCTCTAAAGATCCCTTCAAACATCCCAGGCAGCTTTGGAGTGCTTTGAACAGCTGCCGATGTTTTACAAATCTTTCAATAAGCCAGGTAACCACCAACTCCAAAAAGCAGAAATCCTGTTATCAGAAATCCAATTATGTACAAATCTTCCACGTCCTCGACTGACATTGTTGTCAGGCACACAATCTTCCACTGCTGCCAGGAATCCATTGCGTACCCGGAGAAGAACGTCCAGTCTAGATAAGAGGGTTCCCCTTTACCCTGTGTTCCCGTCGAGAAAATTTGATCGATTGCGTTGAGAGACCAGCTGACCAAATCCCTAATGAACAAATTAGGAGGATAATGTGAACAAAGGCTCTAAGAAAAACAGACAAAAAGGAGAGTGGAAAAGCGTCTGACCCCACCGAGAGCAGAAGAGAGACCCATTAAGTGAGAAGGTGTATCTAAAACTTTTGACTGGTAGTGTATGTATTTCTCAATATATAAACTTTATTGAATATATCAAAACAACATCCAGCCGTTTGTATTGTAACATCTCAGATGTTTCAAACATTTCTTCAACATGAAAACCCTTAACTACGCAGTTTTTGTTTTCTTAATAAGGCACAAATTTAACGCACAAATTGCATCCATTAGCAGGCGTGTTAACGGTGCTGAATGAAGGAATTGTAGCCATATATCTGAAATTGACAAAAATTGTGCAAATTGTCCACTGGCCTTGCACTTCACATCACAACTTTTACAGTGACCGTAATCTGTTTGAGCCTTCAAGCCTTAGCCATTTTCCTCTCTAGTGTGGATTCTCATGTGTTTGTTCAAACTTGATTTATGGCTAAATCTGTGTCCACATAGATCACAACAGAAAGGTTTCTGACCAGTGTGGATTCTCATGTGTTTGTTCAAACTTGATTTATGGCTAAATCTTTTTCCACAAAGATCACAACAGAAAGGTTTCTGTCCAGTGTGGATTCTCATGTGTGTGTTTAAACTTGATTTATGGCTAAATCTGTGTCCACATAGATCACAACAGAAAGGTTTCTGACCAGTGTGGATTCTCATGTGTTTGTTTAAACTTGATTTATGGCTAAATCTTTTTCCACATAGATCACAACAGAAGGTTTTCTGTCCAGTGTGGATTCTCATGTGTGTGTTTAAATGTCCTTTTTGGCTAAATCTTTGTCCACATAGATTACAACAGAAAGGTTTCTGTCCAGTGTGGATGCTCATGTGTGTGTTTAAATGTCCTTTTCGGCTAAATCTTTTTCCACATAGATCACAACAGAAAGGTTTCTGTCCAGAGTGGATGCTCATGTGTGTGTTTAAACTTCCTTTTTCAGTAAATGTGTGTCCACACAGATCACAACAGAAAGGTTTCCGTCCAGTGTGGATGCTTATGTGTCTGTTTAAATGTCCTTTTTGGCTAAATTTTTTTCCACATAGATCACAACAGAAAGGTTTCTGTCCAGAGTGGATGCTCATGTGTGTGTTTAAACCTCCTTTTTGGCTAAACCTTTGTCCACATAGATCACAACAGAAAGGTTTCTGTCCAGTGTGGATTCTCATGTGTCTGTTTAAAGTACGTTTTCCAATAAAGGTTTTACCACAGTCTTCACAGCTAAACTTCACTCCTGTCTGGACTTTCTTTGGCGATTCCACATTTTTCTTCTCTGTGAAACAGTTCTTCCTATCCAGCGAGCTTAAAGATCCTATTTCTGAATTTTTCATGTCTTTCTGAAGAAAGCCACGGTGAACAAATTGTTCAGCAAACTCAGGGAAGCTAAAAGGTTTGTTAATGTTTCCATCATCGGTCTTTTCATCCTTCTCAGTGTCTTCAGTTTCTGAGGAAATGGAACCATCTCCATGATCTTGTATCCTGATGGATTCTTCTCCTCCATCGATGTCTTCTGGAAGCACTCTGCCTTTAATTTGGTCTTGATAAAGCTGTGAGAGCAGAGGGGACTGTTCATCATCCTCACTCTTTATGGGAGTAGCAATGACTGGAAACCTGATGGCATCAATCTCCTCCTTCCCATTGAGCTGCTCTCCCCCCAGACTGGTGTAGACCTCCTCCTGTTCTTCCTTTATGTGGTGGGGCTTTGGGTCATGTAGGCCAGCACAAGGTCTATGGTTTACAGGAGTTTCTTCTTTAACCATCGGGATCTGCTTAACATCTGCAGGAAACATTGAAACACATCATGATTATTAGAAAGTTTTTTGACTTCAGCCTGGACTGAGTCACTTTTTAATAAAGATATATTTAGGTACTTTGGTCACATTAAATTATTTGATTTAATTACCATTTATTATGTCTGTTGATTTATGTCATGATCTGTTCACTTATTCTCAACAACCATATACTGAAACCATTTTAGTCTTTTTTGTCTCCATCTCGCTTGTCTACGATTGTTTACAGTGTGCTGCATAATTAATCTTTTTAACTAGTTTCTATGTGGAATAATCAGGTTTTAAAGCAGGTATAATAAGCAATGAACATGTCAACTTTTTCTCAGTTTAATATAAATTTTAAAAACAATGACATAATTCACACCAGATGTTGGTAACTATCAAATACTCCTCATGTAATAAGAAATTAAAGCCAATTATTCCACAAAGAAAGTTAAGGGTAAAAACTTGGAATGACACAGAGAATAAGGATTTAACCCATGAAGAAATTGATCTTTGAAGGTGTACAGGTCCTTCTCAAAATATTAGCATATTGTGATAAAGTTCATTATTTTCCATAATGTCATGATGAAAATTTAACATTCATATATTTTAGATTCATTGCAAACTAACTGAAATATTTCAGGTCTTTTATTGTCTTAATACGGATGATTGTGGCATACAGCTCATGAAAACCCAAAATTCCTATCTCACAAAATTAGCATATCATTAAAAGGGTCTCTAAACGAGCTATGAACCTAATCATCTGAATCAATGAGTTAACTTTAAACACCTGCAAAAGATTCGTGAGGCCTTTAAAACTCCCAGCCTGGTTCATCACTCAAAACCCCAATCATGGGTAAGACTGCCGACCTGACTGCTGTCCAGAAGGCCACTATTGACACCCTCAAGCAAGAGGGTAAGACACAGAAAGAAATTTCTGAACGAATAGGCTGTTCCCAGAGTGCTGTATCAAGGCACCTCAGTGGGAAGTCTGTGGGAAGGAAAAAGTGTGGCAGAAAACGCTGCACAACGAGAAGAGGTGACCGGACCCTGAGGAAGATTGTGGAGAAGGGCCGATTCCAGACCTTGGGGGACCTGCGGAAGCAGTGGACTGAGTCTGGAGTAGAAACATCCAGAGCCACCGTGCACAGGCGTGTGCAGGAAATGGGCTACAGGTGCCGCATTCCCCAGGTCAAGCCACTTTTGAACCAGAAACAGCGGCAGAAGCGCCTGACCTGGGCTACAGAGAAGCAGCACTGGACTGTTGTGGTCAAAAGTACTTTTTTCGGATGAAAGCAAATTCTGCATGTCATTCGGAAATCAAGGTGCCAGAGTCTGGAGGAAGACTGGGGAGAAGGAAATGCCAAAATGCCAGAAGTCCAGTGTCAAGTACCCACAGTCAGTGATGGTCTGGGGTGCCGTGTCAGCTGCTGGTGTTGGTCCACTGTGTTTTATCAAGGGCAGGGTCAATGCAGCTAGCTATCAGGAGATTTTGGAGCACTTCATGCTTCTATCTGCTGAAAAGCTTTATGGAGATGAAGATTTCATTTTTCAGCACGACCTGGCACCTGCTCACAGTGCCAAAACCACTGGTAAATGGTTTACTGACCATGGTATCACTGTGCTCAATTGGCCTGCCAACTCTCCTGACCTGAACCCCATAGAGAATCTGTGGGATATTGTGAAGAGAACGTTGAGAGACTCAAGACCCAACACTCTGGATGAGCTAAAGGCCGCTATCGAAGCATCCTGGGCCTCCATAAGACCTCAGCAGTGCCACAGGCTGATTGCCTCCATGCCACGCCGCATTGAAGCAGTCATTTCTGCAAAAGGATTCCCGACCAAGTATTGAGTGCATAACTGTACATGATTATTTGAAGGTTGACGTTTTTTGTATTAAAAACACTTTTCTTTTATTGGTCGGATGAAATATGCTAATTTTGTGAGATAGGAATTTTGGGTTTTCATGAGCTGTATGCCAAAATCATCCGTATTAAGACAATAACAGACCTGAAATATTTCAGTTAGTGTGCAATGAATCTAAAATATATGAATGTTAAATTTTCATCATGACATTATGGAAAATAATGAACTTTATCACAATATGCTAATATTTTGAGAAGGACCTGTATAAAAAGCCAAAAAACCATATTAAATCTGTCAGCATTTAGAAAGCATCTTTTATATGTTCAAATCAATATCAGCTGGTTTAAAATTTATCGATATCCTATAAGAAGGTTTCTTATTACTAAAGTATTGCACAGAGGGGTAAAACTGGCAAAAGCAAAGAGACTTTCACAAAAAGGTCTTACTATTGCAAAACATACTAATGGCAAACATTACAGCTGCATTTCTAAGCTTCTGACTGTTCCAGTGAGCGCTGCTGCAACCATAATCCTGAAGTGGAAAGGACAATTTCACCGTAGACCAGTCAAAGTCAGGTGCCCCTAGAAAGACGTCTGGTCTTCTGGTTTAAGGTAGCTGTAATTAAACCTTTACTTAAGAAACCTTCGCTTAATCGAGATGACTTAATTACAGACCTTTATCCAATCTTCCATTCTTATCTAACATTCTTGAGAAAATAGTTGCTAATCAAATGTGTGAACATTTATACAGCAATGACCTGTTTGAAGAGTTTCAGTCAGGTTTCAGAGCTCATCATAGCACTGAAACAGCTCTGCTGAAAGTCACTAATGATATTCTTATGGCCTCAGATAATGGACTTGTGTCTGTTCTGGTTCTGTTAGATTTCAGTGCTGCATTTGAAAGTCGATCATAATATTCTCTTAGAAAGGCTGGAATATGCTGTAGGGATCAGGGGAACAGCGCTAGGCTGGTTTAAATCTTATTTGTCTGACAGATTCCAGTTTGTTCATGTAAATGATAAATCATCTTTAAACTCCAGGGTTAATTGTGGAGTACCACAGGGTTCAGTACTTGGGCCAATTCTCTTTACTATATGTATGCTTCCAATAGGTCAAATTATCAAGCAGCATGGGATAACATTTCCCTGTTATGCTGATGATACTCAGCTTTACTTATCCATAAATCCTGATGAACCCAACCAGTTAGATAGACTACATGCATGTCTTGAAGATATAAAAGCTTGGTTGATTTTAAATTTTCTGCTTCTAAATTCAGACAAGACAGAAGTTGTCGTCTTTGGACTGGAGTCTTTGAAAAAGAAACTGGTTAGTTAATCACTTAACCTGGATGGCATTAAATTGGCCTCTGGTAATAAAGTAAAAAACCTTGGTGTTATTTTTGACCAGGACATGTCATTTAAATCCCATATTAAACAGGTTTCAAGGATTTCCTTCTTTCATTGCAAAAATTAGAAATATCCTACTCACGAGTGACACTGAAAAACTAGTCCATGCATTTGTTACTTCAAGGCTGGACTATTGTAATTCTTTACTATCAGGATGTCCACAAAATGCAGTTAAAAGCCTTCAGCTGATTCAAAATGCTGCAGCAAGAGTTCTGATGAAAATTAAAAAGAGAGATCATATTTCTCCTATTTTAGCTTCCCTTCATTGGTTCCCTGTTAAATCCAGAATATAATTTAAAATTCTCCTCCTCACATATAAAGCCCTTAATGATCTAGCTCCATCATACATCAGAGATCTGATTGGTCCATATGTTCCTAACAGAGCACTTTGTTCTCAGACTGCAGGTTTACTGGTGGTTCCTAAAGTTTCTAGAAGTAGAATGGGAGGCAGATCCTTAATTATCAGGCTCCTCTCCTGAGGAACCAGCTCCCAGTTTTAGTCCATGAGGCAGACACCCTGTCTACTTTTAAGACTAGGCTTAAAACTTTCCTTTTTGATAAAGCTTATAGTTAGACTGGCTTAGGTTATCCTGAGCTATCTCTGTAGTTATGCTGCTATAGGCTTAGGCTGCTGGAGGACATAATGACCACTTTTACTCTGTGCTACATTCTCACACTACTCTCCAATTTTGCATTATTTGCTGTTATTTCAGCTTTTAACTTTATGTTCTCTCTTTTCTCTTCCTAGAAGCTACACCTGGCCTGACTCTGTGTCTACCTGTAACACCTTTCTGGAGAGGGGCATCGTCCAAGCTTCTGCTGGCAACAACTTAATGCTCACCCTCTACTGATGATCCACATAGCCCTGTCTTTTAGTGTTTAACCCTTTCTCTCTCCTAGACATGGAAATTGACTGAGCTTCTACTGTGACTAACTCTATGTGCTCTCTTTCAGACTCTAACCTTAAAAACTGGCTCAGAGTTTAACTGTTCTTTCTTTCTAGGTGAAACGACTAAAGGAGCTACATCCATTAACATTTACTTTTCCTTCCCATAGAAAGTACTCCTGGATCAGTGCTTCTTTGTTCTCTTTGTGTCTCTGCTCTGTTCTCTCAAACCCCCAGTCGGTCATGGCAGATGGCCGCTCACACTGAGCCTGGTTCTGGTTCTGCTGGAGGTTTCTTCCTGTTAAAAGGGAGTTTTTCCTCTCCACTGTCGCTACATGCATGCTCAGTATGAGGGATTGCTGCAAAGTCAACGCCAGTGACTGTCCACTGTTGTAACATGCACTGCTACAAGTCACTGACTGAATGCAATCTGCTGGGTTTCCTTAGACAGAAAAACTTTTTTATCCAATTTGAATAAATAACTAACTCTGACTGCACTGTTCAATGGTTACGATTAATTGGAATGTATGTATCTGACTGTTGTGAAGCGCCTTGAGACATGTGTTGTGAATTGGCGCTACATAAATAAACTGAATTTCATTGAATTATAGTTAGAGTGGCTTAGATTATCCTGAGCTATCTCTGTAGTTATGCTGCTAGATGACAAACTTGGACTCATCAGTCCAAAGCACAGATTTCCACTGGTCTAATGTCCATTCCTTGTGTTCTTTAGCCCAAACAAGTCTCTTCTGCTTCTTGCCTGTCCTCAGCAGTGGTTTCCTAGCAGCTATTTTACCATGAAGGCCTGATTCACACAGTCTCCTCTTAACAGTTGTTCTAGAGATGTGTCTGCTGCTAGAACTCTGTGTGGCATTGACCTGTTCTCTAATCTGAGCTGCTGTTAACCTGCGATTTCTGAGGCTGGTGACTCGGATGAATTTATCGTCCGCAGCAGAGGTGACTCTTGGTCTTCCTTTCCTGGGGCGGTCCTCATGTGATCTAGTTTCTTTGTAGCGCTTGATGGTTTTTGCGACTGCACTTGGGGACACTTTCAAAGTTTTCCCAATTGTTCGGACTGACTCACCTTCATTTCTTAAAGTAATGATGGCCACTCGTTTTTCTTTACTTAGCTGCTTTTTTCTTGTCATAATACAAATTCTAACAGTCTATTCAGTAGGGCTATCAGCTGTGTACTATATCCACCTCCTGCAACACACAACTGATGGTCCCAACCCCATTTATAAGGCTTGAAATCCCACTTATTAAACCTGACAGGGCACACCTATGAAGTGAAAACCATTTCAGGTGACTACCTCTTGAAGCTCATCAACAGAATGCCAAGAGTGTGTGGAGCAGTAATCAAAGCAAAAGGTGGCTACTTTGAAGAACCTAGAATATAAGACATATTTTCAGTTGTTTCACACTTTTTTGTTCAGTATATAATTCCACATTTGTTAATTCATAGTTTTGATGCCTTCAGTGTGAAGCTACAATATTCATAGTCATGAAAATAAAGAAAACTATTTGAATGAGAAGGTGTGTCCAAACTTTTGGTCTGTACTGTATATAATTCATATATATATATATATATATATATATATATATATATATATATATATATATATGAATTAAAACAAATGATGTGATATATGTATATCACGATAATTAAAGTGGATGTTTATTTCCCCTATATTATTTTCTCTGTTCTAGGAAAGAAGCTGATCCAGAGGCCCAGACTAATGATCCACCCAGTGCCACCATGAAGAAGGCAAAGAAATCACTGGGCAGTTTCTTCAAGACAGCACCACTTCCTGCCTCATCTTTTGTGCAACTTTCACAAGCTGTAGAAGCTGAGCTTAACAGTTACTTGTTGTCCCCTGCCATAGACAGTGAGGGAGACCCCTTGGTATGGCGGAAACTCCACCAAATTTCACCAGATATTTTATTTTATATATTACAGACTAGTAGAACAATTTCAGACAGATTTTGTGTCAGTAGGTCACATGACCTGGAAGCTATTGAAGAAAACTGCTAATTTTTGACCAAATAAATTCCTAAAAATGCTGAAAATGGAATAAAAATGAGTGTGCCTCATTGATGTAATGTAGTATCATGATTTACTATTGGTTTTGTTTCAATTGGTCACAAAACAAGGAATTTATTTATTTTTATTTTCCACGATTGTTTGGTTCGGAAACTTATTGACGGTTCCTAAGTGAACCACCGCGGGTCAGAAGAGGGAGCAACAGAGAGCAGCTAGCCGAAATCTGAGTGCCTGAATCGGATCAACCGTCAGCTAGATGCCGCTAACTCCGCGGAGCTTGAATATCCAATGTCCAACTTTAAACTAACTTCACCGCGGTATATCATGCAGCCCTATTAATTAGTTTCTAAACAAACTTGTATCGGTGTCGAAGGACAACAAACCACTCAAAATGGCGGACGTGGGTCGTTCCCACCGAGTAACGAAGCGTTTACGTTTTAAGTCTATGGTGAACATTTGGACTTTAAGAAGCTAATCCATTAGTCACCTAAAATGTTCCTAAACTGTAACTGACATGAAAACATACAAACCTAATCTGTGCAGCAGAACTTTAGGGTTGAAATCAGCCTCCAGGATGTTGAGACGCTGCTGATCTTCTTTGTCCTCTTTAGCTGTTTGGGAAATCTCTCCCACTGCTGCACTCTGCCACCGTTTGAGCTGCTGTCTCCACATCTTTGTTGTTAGCTTCTCTTCAAAAGATCCTTTAACAGTTACTGAGTAGTTATAACTCGGCTTCGATCCAAACTCTAGAGATGGAACATTTGAAGCAAAGCTTCGAGGAGTTTACAGAGTAAAAAGGTTCAATGCTTGTGTTGTCTTGCGGTAAACCACGTGACCGATGACAAACGATGCCTCTTCTTCTTCTTCTTCTTCTTATAATGGCGGTTGGCAAACAACTGAAGGAGGCATTACCGCCACCAACTGGTAAGGAGTGTGGACCACATGACATCTATACATACTTATACTTTCCCCTTTATACACTAAATCCTATTATACAACTAACACTGTTTTAAAAAATAAAATATAGTGTAACCGAGGGTTTTAGGATGATGACCACTGACGTTATAAAGCTTACATGAAGGAGGGATGACAGCTGTGAACTCCAGAGGCACTCTCTCTTTCTTTATTTTTTACACACCTTTTTCTTCCTGTCTGACAGCGCTCAAAATAAGAGTCTCACAAAAGTAGCACTCATCCAAAATAAGAGTCTCACAAAAGTTACTTACATGCCTCCCCCCCAACAAAAAAAAAAATAAACAAGAACAAAAATAAATAGTGCAAAACAGCACCAGCAGCAATGATAAGTGAACAATGAAAACCACTGCAAAGCATGTCAAACATATAACATGACCACACCTACTCAAACAAAAGGTGCATGAAAACAGAGAAAAACAAAACAAAACAACCCAAAATGACAAACAGCCATTAATGGTAAGTGACAAAATCCTTCAACCGACCTGGAGGTCTCACAGCTCTCCCCACACGCAACAAGGCCAGAGGCGGACTATCCACTAGCAACCTCACCTCACACCCATCCGGAGGGCTCCGAACAGGCGAATCTCCCTGTGGTGAAGGTGAATCAGGAGTGGGGCAAAGGCGGGTACACGAGGGGAGCCCAGGGATAAGGCCTATGGTGTACGGTTTTAATCTATCATATTGAACAACCTGTGAAAGAGCATCATCAGCCAGGGGCTCACTAATGCGATAAGTGTTGCCTTTCACACCCTCAGAGTCCAAAACACCTGTGATTTGAAAGGGGCCCCTCCAGTGGGAAGCTAGTTTCATCCTATCTTCCTTGGGATTGTGCAGCCACACTAAGTCCCCTACGGTGTAAGGCTTATGACGGGCATTAGAGTCATAGTACAGTTTCTGCCTCTCGTGAGCGACAGCTGCACTCTGCCTAGTATTCACAAAGGCTACCTCTAACCGTTCCACCATAGCAGAGACAAAGTCAGCATGAGAGAAAGAAAAGTCCGAATGATTCGTCTGATTCGGTATTAACACATCAACAGGGACTCGAGCCTCCCGACCATGAGTGAGGTAGTAGGGAGTGTACCCAGTGCTCGCATGAACCGATGTGTTGTAAGCAAAGGCCACATGTTTCAAATAGTCATCCCATTCACCACCGCAAGACAGCAGTGACTTTGCTAACTGGTCAATGAGTGTACAATTAAAACGTTCGACCATACCGTCAGATTTTTGATTATATGGTGTAGTACGAGTTTTCTTAATATTTAGCAGTTCACATAGTCTTTGTACAATCTCGGCCTCGAACTGTCTGCCCTGGTCACTGTGCACAGTCTCTGGAATGCCATATAGTAACACAAAATCATCAAACAGACACCGAGCCACCGATTGGGCAGTTTGGTTAGGGAGAGCATACACACTGACAAATTTAGAGAAATAATCCTCCACAACAAGTACATATCTATGACCTCTAGATGTCACTGGAAGCTCTAAAATGTCCACGGCGACTCTCTGAAAAGGGCGAACAGTCTGTAAGCCCCACATTGGAGCGCGATGTTTTGGTACAGGGGCTTTGTGGGCCTGACATGGTACACACTGTTCACACCACTGCCGAATGTCCCTGAGCATGGAGGGCCAATAATAATGTACTCTAGCCCACTCCCACACTCTTTGTGCTGAAAAATGTGCTGAAACAGGGCCCCCATGCAGTTGAAACAGTACATCAGAGACAAGCGATGCAGGCACAACCACCTGATGTTGTGCCTCCCCAAGAGGAGAGGCTTTTACTGTACGGCAGAGGAGTCCCTTCACTAATGACAACCTAGGGAACTCAGTCCAAAGCTTCCGGAGCCACCGGGAGCAGCCTTTTAATTTCCCCTGGGAGGACGGGCCCCCCCAGTGCTAATCCAGTTCAACACAACACTAATATCGGGATCATTCTGCTGTTGGATTGTGAAGGTCCCAGTATCATCCAAAAGCACCTGCAAGCGCTGGCCGCTAGTGTCAGGATCAACATGCTGAGGAAATTGACAGACAGGTGACAGATAGATTTCAAATACTCAAAAGCTGCATTACAATCATTAGTCCATTCAAAATGGATATCCTTACATGTCAAATGATGCAATGGGGCAGCATAATGGGCAAAGTCTTTAACAAATCGCCTATAGTAAGAGCATAGGCCCAGGAAAGCTCTCACCTCCGTTGGCGAATGTGGTGTGGGCCAGGTCTTTACCTTGTCAGTGTTCCTGGGGTCAGGCTGCAGTCCATGGCAGGAAACCACATGGCCTAGGAATACCACATGATCCCAGGCAAGGTGGCATTTGCTAGGGTAAAGCTTGAGGCCAGCTGCCTGAATACGTGAAAACACCTCTCGCAGGCTGGCCACATGCTCTTCAAATGTGGGGCTGAATATTAGCACATCATCCAAATACACCATGCACACCTGCCACGGGAGCCCCCGAAGAACTAATTCCATCATGCGTTGAAACGTAGCAGGTGAGTTGGTGAGGCCCATGGGCATAGACCTCCACTGGTACAGGCCCCGACCCGTCGTGAAAGCCGTCTTCTGGCGGTCCTCCTCGGCCACTTCAACCTGCCAATAGCCGTTCGAAAAATCCAGGGTACTAAACCAGCAGGTCCCCCCCGAGGCATCGAGAGTGTCGTCCACGCGTGGCAGGGGATGGCAGTCCTTCACTGTAATACTGTTCAACCGTCGATAGTCAATACAGAACCTCCAGTCACCATTCTTTTTCTTTACCGGAACAACAGGTGAAGCCCAGGGGCTGCAGCTCTCCTCAATGACCCAATTGGCCAGCAGAGTCGTCACCTGTCTGTCAATTTCCTCCCTCTTTTCAGGAGAGGTCAGGTAAGCACGCTGTCTCTCAGAGGTGGGTGATTACCGGTGTTGATGCAATGCTTGATAAGGGTGCACTTACCAGCCACTGCTTTGGACGTGCTAAAAATTTCACTATACTCGGCTAACAGGGCTTTCAACTGTTCCATTTGTGGCGAACTGGCGGGGGAGTCAATCAGTGACACTGGCGGCATGTCGGTAGCTACCATAGGGGACACTGTATTAGAAATGGGACTTGACAGGTCTCCCTCCTTTACTGAAAAGAACTCCCCAAGGTGTGTGCCCTCCCGTAGCGTCATGTTCTGGTTTGTAGGGTTAAGCAGTCGGGCTGTAGTCACACCGTTCTCCACAGAGGTGAGTGTGGGCTACTACACACTCACTCTTACCTTGGGGATTAGGTTCAAGATAACCAATAAACTCTGGAAAATTGTCAACAGGCCCAGAGGGAGAGACGCACACTGGGACCAGCATCTCACTGAGTGGTGGCAGTGTCAGAGTAGAAATAAGAGATACATTACAACATACTGGGATCAAGTCTTCATTGCAACCCAATGTCCATGCCCCACAGCTGCAGCCTACCATGGGAGAAATCCAAAAGCGCGTGGTGTGCCGTCAGAAAATCCAGGCCCAAAAGAGTTTTTTAAGTGGACTTACAGAGTACATGGAAAACATGTTGCCATGACTGATTGCCCAAATGTAATATGGCAGTAATAGTCCCAAGAGTGTCCAATAGCTGTCCGTTTACTGCCCTGGCCGCAATAATATCCACCCCTAGGGGTCGCTGGCGGAGGGTAGGAATGGACTGGCGAAACTCTGCACTAATAAATAATTCTGTGGAACCAGAGTCTATCAAAATATTAAGTTCAGTACCTTCAATGCTTCCCCGCACGTATGAGGATCTCCGCTCTATAGCCATGAAACAACCAGTAATGTGATTCTGGACAGGCATGTCGGTTTCCTTCATCGGGGGCCTTGCAGGTGTTGTAGCTGATGTCTGGGCCGCGACTACAGCTACATCCCATTTCCCAGCGGGTTGGCTGGGTCCTCTCGACCTGGGGAGCGAAACCTCACCCCTTGTCGTCTTACTGACTCGCCATACAAAGTATTCCCGCTTGGGCTCCGGTCCCCAGGAGAAGTGGAGAGATCCGTGTACGGAGATGGAGACCGACGGTCTGGTCCAGCGTACCGGTCATCATGGCGCCTACGCCAGTTCGGAACAGGATAACGTCCACGTGGCTCAGACCATGAACGCAGTGACTAACAGCCTAGGCCCCCACACTGGCACTGACATTGGGGAGGCCTGGGGGAGGAGGAGTCTGCGTCCCTTCTATGACTTTTCGTTCTTTTATTTTCATCTGACAGCTTCTTTATGTCCTTTTTCATCTCTTTCATGTCTTTAGCAAGTCCTTCCATGGTACGCTGCCAGCGAGACTCCTCTGAGATTGAGTGCACCAGGGCAGTGGCACCTTTACTTATAGGTGCACTGACAGCAGGATAGGTATATTCACCCTTTAAAGTCTCTCGAGCCATGTCACAGCGGCCTGCTATGATCAAAGCCTCATCCAAGTCAGCTGCTCCCTGCTCCTGACACTTGGCTTTAAGGCAGGGATCAAGTGCAGCGAGGAATCTGCAGAATTTTTCTTCTTTCTGAGCTGCTTCACCATAGTTAGGAAAGGCTTCGTCTACTAGCTTCCCTATATCAGCCGCATAGACATCCAGGCTTTCACCAGGGGCGCGACGGCGAGCAGCGGGGTTAGCTCTGAAATTGTCCAGAAAATGTCTTTGTCTAAAGGCTTCTTGCAGCCGCTCTTTCACGGTAGTGTAGTCTGCCTGTATAACTGCAGGCGGACTGTCCCACAGCAGGAAAGCAGCCTTGGACAATCTGGTAGGAAGTATCCGTCCCAGTTCATATTCATAATCACCACCCGTACCTCCCACCAGAGCTCTCACTGCCACTTCATATTGACGTGACCAGCAAGAAAAACTCTCACTGTCCTCCCCGGAGAAGGGTGTTGGAAGTTTTATTTTCACATTGCTGGAGAAGGGTCTTTCCCGGCGGAGTAATTTGCAATCCAGCAGGTCTTCATCGTGTTTCCACATGGTTCTTGTCTCACTACACACCTCCCTTACTGTAAGAAATGTGGAGTTCAGCTTACGTAATATTTACACTTTCACAGCTAAGCTAAGCGCAAGTTAGCAGTGGCTAACTTCAGCTAGCTGACTAAACCTTTTTTTTTTTTTTATAAAAGTAGGCTTCTGCACTAGAACATCCCACCGCTGCCACCAATGTAACCGAGGGTTTTAGGATGATGACCACTGACGTTATAAAGCTTACATGAAGGAGGGACGACAGCTGTGAACTCCAGAGGCACTCTCTCTTTCTTTATTTTTTTAAACAACTTTTCTTCCTGTCTGACAGCGCTCATCAAAATAAGAGTCTCACAAAAGTAGCACTCATCCAAAATAAGAGTCTCATAAAAGTTACTTACAATAGCATGATATCCTCTGTGTTCTGAATCTTTTGCAATAAATCAACAATGTCTAATTTCATTTTCATATTACTAAGATTCCTAACCAACTTCTTCCTCTGGACCTATTTCCCACAATGTAAAATAACATGTTCTATTGTCTTATCTTCCCCACACTCACATTTCCCTGTTTGATCTTTTCCTTTTATAAATAAGGTTATATTCTAAGGCGTGATATAATTGTCTCTTCTCTCGTGTTTCTTTCTGTTTTTCTCATTTCTCCAATTCTCCTTTGTATTTTATAAAACCAGCATCCTTTCCTTTATTCTTCCTATAACCTCTGCCACCTCTCTTCCATTTTTTGTTTTATTATACACTTTACTTCTTTTACACTAAACCTAACATTAATGTCAACCATTATCCTATTGGGGCTCTTGTTAGCCATATTATCCGCCATTTCATTCCCCTTAACCCTGTGACGTGCTGGAACCCATATAAAATAAACTGTAAGCCCCATCATAATAATTCTATAAAGTGTTTGTAGTATTTCAATTAATATATCTGGTCAACTATCTGATTGACTATGTTGCAAACTGGCCAGTGATGAACTAGAGTCTGAGGAAATGATTGATTTTAATAGTCTAACCTCTTCCACCCACTGAACTGCTAGAAGTAAAGCAAGCATTTCTCTTGTATAAACCGATACTCCATCACTTACCCTTTTTCCTACATTAATATTAAATTGTGTTTCAAAAAAAGCTATTCCTATCCTATTTGCAGTTTTTTTTTATGCATACGTATATATATGTACATAGTTATAACACCGGTTTATGTATTCTTGTACAATATATTTATTCATAATAAACTTATTTTTGTTCTTCTCTTCTAATAATGAAAAATCTATTTTTGCATCAGGAAGTATCCAAGGTGGTATTGTAGGTAATGGAACTCTGACCTATATCTAATTTATCTAAATGAATTTCATTAGCTTTAGAATTTATTATCCATCCAAAGCTTTTTATTTTTTCCTTTTCCCAACCTGTTGTAAGCACGTTTAATGTTGGATGGTCATTCCTTTGTCCTTGTAAATTTGCCCAATAATTCAAAGATAACTGGTCCCTTCTAAATTTAAGAGGCATTTCTCCCATTTCAACTTGTAATGTTGCTATTGAAGATGTTTTAAAAGCACCTGTACATATTCTTAAAGCTTGATATTGAATATAATTTAGCTTTTGGAGATTTGGATCTGCTGCTGAATTATAAACTATGCACCCATAATCCAAGACTGACCTAATTAATCCAGTATAAATGACTTTCAATGCCTTTCTATCAGCTCCCCCACTCAGCTGCAACATTTTTAACACCTTCCTACATTTATCTAATAATGTCTTAGTGTGTACACCCCATGTCATTCTTTCATCAAACCACAACCCAAGAAATTTAAATTGTTTAACTCTTTCCAACTCCTGATCATAACATTTCAACTTGATTTTTTCATCAACTCTTTTCCGTGTAAAAAACATTATTTTAGTTTTTTCAACAGAAAACTTAAAACCCCATTTAAATGACCATTTTTCTACAACTGAAATTTCCCCCCTGCAGCTTCTGTACAATACATTTTAAATTCCTTCCCCTTTTCCACAATGCTCCATTATCAGCAAAAAGTGAAAATCCCATTCCACCCCCTACTTCCTTAAACACATAATTAATTATAACAGAAAATAATAACGGGCTTACTATGCTTTCCTGTGGTGTCCCATTTTCTATATTCAGTATCTCAGAATACTCCTTCCCTATCCTCACTTGTATTTGTCTTCCTTCTATAAAATTCTCAAGCCATCTAAACATACGACCATTTATACCCATTCTTCTAATTTTCATTAATAACCCTTCCCTCCACATCATATCATATGCTCTTTTAATATAAAAAAATACCACCTCAACACTCTCTTTAGTCTACTTGAGCCTTTCTAATCTTGTTATGGGAAAATTATTTTAATGCTCTGACCTTCTTTTTACCTCTCTCACCTGTGACCTCTGTGTTTGGTTACTTAAGAGCAGATGGGCTCTAAATTCATTATCAGGAGTTTTATGGTTAACAGTCCCTGAGGTGTTGTATCTCAAGGGATGGTAGATGGGTGCCCTCATAAATAACTTTGTTACCTCTGACCCGGGGAGGGTCTAGGGGCTATATTTCCAAACTCTTTTTAAGTTGAGGTAACACACACATATTGGTATAAATACTGTCTGTAAATTCTGTTCGGGGCTCTGCTTCACTGACTAAGCTCAGTGACAGGGTCTTCAAACGCTGAATGCCTTTGAATAAACTTATAAAGACAAAGTTCGGTCTTTCTCTTGTTAATGAGTTGACGTCTCTCCCACTTTGATAAGAAAAATCCACAACAATTTTGGCATCACAAACAAGATCTAACGTGCCAGAAGAATCCGCAGGAGGAGATAAGGACGCCTGGCCAGCCTGAAAACTAAGTTGTCCTCAGTCCACCTCTATTTAACAGAGGGGAGTCCTGGTGCCTGCCTGCGGCTTCTGGCCGATCGGATCCGGACCATAGATCTGCAAATATATCTGGGTGAGAAGTTGCTCTGTATGATATAATGTATATTATTTTTATTACACATTAACCATCATCTCCTAACTAATTGATTAGGTTCCGGAGTTGCGAGAGGGAGGACATCGGCTGAGGGCCAGGTTACCCTGTAAGGAATACAGGGAGGTTCTTATTGGTAACAATAAGATAAAGCAAAACAAAGGGTTTTGCAGGTGGTTTTTTGCAACTTTCTACACCTTATAAAGGAGAAAAGCCAGACGGCAGACGTGCCGCTGAACGGGTAAAAAATGGTTCCGGAACCTCAAAGCATCAGAGGTGCGTCCTTCTCCAGACTCTGTGATTTATAAAATAATGAAAGAAAAAGGTGGAGATGATTGTGTTAAATGTGCTTTAATTTGGGAAGATAAGTTTGGTTTTCCACAGGGTGGAAGTTTGAGTGTAAATCAGTTAAATAAAGTAAAACAGTTGATAGATGGAGATTGGGAGAAAAATAAGAAAAAAATTAAAAAGCACAGAGTGCATCAATTCAGAAGAGTTAAAACTTTCCTGCAGGAAGTTTTGTTAAATATTGCAATCAGTCGGAAAAGAAGGTAAAAGTGAAAAGGGACATTAGAGATTGGAAAATAAAGTTGTTTTAAAAAGGAGTATAGTGCATGTTGTGGAAGGAAGTAACACGCATGTGGACAATTGACTGACTGATAATATTTCTGTGTGCAAAATCTGAACCTTTACTAAACTTTTTCCTGTGTCTCTCTCTCACGCACACACACACACACACACACACACAAACACACACACATTCACAATAACCTTGACACAGACGAGCGAAAGTGTAAGGTTTTCCTTCAAACTCAAAAGCAAACCAAAATTGGCTGTGCTTATCAACAGGTACACTAAAAAACGCATTTGAAAGATCAACAACAGAAAAAACTTTGCATCTGGAGGAACACCATCACTGCTCCCTGTAAGGGAAGGGTTAAATGCAGAGGACAAATTTCGTTGTAATGTACATATGCAATGACCAATAAAGATGATTATGATTATTTGGCTCCTACAGAAGCCCACAGGCGTCTCTCCCCCACAGAAGCAAAACGCTGTAGCGCTTTCAGGTCATACAGCCAGCGAGCAGCAGAAAGGTGTGATGTTTTTTGTTCAAGCAGAATAAGAGCAACAGAGTGTGGAACCAAAACTGTGAGGTCTGCATATCCAACAATGTCTCTAGAAGCCAACTCAGCTTTTTCTGCTGCTGCCACAGCATGAAGGCAGTTAGGGAGTCCTATAGCCACAGGATCCAATTTTGCAGAAAAATAAGCAACAGGTCGCAGGTTATCTCCATTATCTTGGAGGAGAACTGATATCATGCACCCATGCTTTTCATCAACAGCCTGAAAAAAAGGTTTGTTAGGATTTGGTAATCCTAAAGTAGGAGCCTTCTGCAACGCAAGCTTAAGTTTTATGAAAGCTGCTTCTGCTTCAGGTGTCCAAACAATATTGTCCTGAGATTGAAGACCTTTACCATGCATGAGAGCACCCAATGGGGCTTACATACAGGAATAATTAAGAATAAAATTCTTTAAGTGTTCCCTTTATTTTTTTGAGCAGTGTATTTTCTCTCAAATTTGTTTTCCAAAACAGCAATAGTATGTTGCTCTTTAGTCAATTCATCACAGTCATTGCAAAGCAGCTCTTCATTGCTTGAAATAGGAAGAGAAGGAAAAGTGGATTGAGCATCTGTATGTATATTTGTGTGTGTGTGTGTGTGTGTGTGTGTGTGTGTGTGTGTGTGTATGTCTAACTGAGAAATAGGATAGCTAGGAAAAGAGTGTGGAGCAGTTGGGTGTGTGTTAAAGAGGTGTGGTGTGGTACCGCTTTGACGAGACGGCTGACACTGTGGTGGGTTGCGCTTGCCCTCCTCTGCCTCGGTTAGTTAATCAGCCTGGTAAGATGCGGCCTCAGCTGGGTAGGAACATTGCTCCCTCCAATGTCCCTTTCTGCCACACTTGAAACAGGAGTCTGGATCACAAAAACGTCTTCCCGGACCTCTCTGTGGGCCTTGCTTACGTCGATATCCTCCATCCTTATTCCTTCCGACATGTTGGTACATCGTAATCGTGGCTAGATGCAGTTCTTTGTCAGATGCTTCTTTTTTACTCCGCTGCCGTTCTTCAAACATAAGTTGAGCATGTTTGGCATGTCTGCGAACATCAGCAAGGCGAGGATAATCCGCCCAGGCCACATATGCCCCCTTAAGATGTGCTAAAAGTGGAAGCATTCCTTTTATGACTGCATTATAAGCAAGGGTCTCCCAGACCCCTGCTTCTGTACCCACTTCTGTGGGTGTTTCTATTCCACTGTACTTGGGTCACTGCTTTGATCACTCTGGTGATGAAATCGTTAGTGTCTTCATCACCTTTCTGCTTGCAGGCATAAATGTTAGTCATATTGATCTTTCAGGGAAACTGTCTTTATGGCAACCGCCAGGACATCAACTACATTCCTGTATTCCATATTTGGAACATCATCCCATTCCTCATGTTTCAGACGTAGGGTTGTAACAAGGAGCTTGTTATGGATTTTTGCAATGTCAGACGCAGTTATTTTACGTGTCAGGATTCTGCGTATTTCAGCACCAGTAGGACGATATTCCTTGCAAAAATCAGAGAAATTGGTGGAAAAAACGTCACCTGACTAAGCTAGGTCAGGGAGACATTTTGGGCACTCCTCAATGTCATGAGAACTGCAGGACCGGAAAACCAGGTTAGGTCCATTTGGACCCATTACTTCCACCATAGGTGCAGTGAGAGTATGTCCCTGAGCCTTCAGTCTGGTATGAGAAGACGGAGGGTTGGAGGCAAACACACATCTTATAAAATTAGACAATATACAACATCAAGCTTTAAGAATTTGTACAGGAGCAATCAGAACCAGTCCAATAGCAGAACTTCAGGTAGAGATGCCATTAGATCTACGAAGGAAACAGTTAGCAATAAATTACAGGATAAACTTACAAAGAAAAAGAAACAAACTTAGTTTTGGTTGGATTATCAATAACATAGCAGAAGATTTTCAAATATATCATAAAGAAATAAGTTCAATGTTGCCTTTGCCAGTAGTACCACCGTGGCTATAGCCAGAGGTAGTGGTGGATATGGGATTGATGGAAAAGAAAAAAGGATCCAAAATGTACTTCAGATTCAAGTTTAATAAAAGTAAATATAAACAATTACTGTCAATATGTTCAGATTTACACAGACGCATCAAAAACAGATGAAAAAACAGGAGTAGCATTTATAATACCAGAATTTAAAATAAAAGTAGGAAAAAGAATCACAAATGGATTATCAGTATATTCATGAGAATTATTAACAATATTGTTAGCAGTGCAGTGGGTGGAGGATATAAAACCATTAAAAACAATAATTGGTTCAGACTCAAGTTCAGCATTATTAAGTTTAAAACATAATCATTCAGATGGTAGGCCAGACCATCTGAATAGGACCCTCCTTCTGTGGTCCTCCTTCATAAGAAGGAGGACCACAGAAGGAGGGTGTGTTTCAACTACAGGGGGATCACACTCCTCAGCCTCCCTGGTAAGGCCTACGCCAGGGTATTGGAGAGGAGAATCCGACCGATAGTCGAACCTCGGCTTCAGGAGGAGCAGTGTGGTTTTCGTCCCGGCCGTGGAACATTGGACCAACTCTATACCCTCTACAGGGTGCTCGAGGGTTCATGGGAGTTTGCCCAAATGGTTCACATGTGTTTTGTGGACCTGGAGAAGGCATTCGACTGTGTCCCTCGTAATGCCCTGTGGGGGTGCTCCAGGAGTATGGAATCTTGGGCCCTTTACTAGGGGCCATCCGGTCCCTGTACGAGCGGAGCAGGAGTTTGGTCCGCATTGACTTCACTGAATGTTTGCAGTTGACACCATGGACACCTCTGCTGTACAGTAACAGTTTAAGAACAACAGCAACATTCCTGACAGCACGACAAACAGGTGCTTTTGAGGATTTTCTGCATCACCTATATTATACAAAAAAGCTGCTGTTGGCATAAAAACAACGTGCAGTCATTGTGTCATAGGAGCAATTTCTATTGACTGTAGAACCACTTTCTCTTTCAATGTTTTTTAGGTTTATAACAATTTCCATTGTACGTAGATTCTCACTAAAGACATCAAAACTGAATGAAAACATGTATGTATTTCTCAATATATAAACTTTATTGAATATATCAAAACAACATCCAGCTGTTTGTATTGTAACATCTCAGATGTTTCAAACATTTCTTCAACATGAAAACCCTTAACTACGCAGTTTTAGTTTTCTTAATAAAGGCACAAATTTAATGCATAAATTGTATCCATTAGCAGGCGTGTTAACTATGCTGAATGAAGGAGTTGTAGCCATATATCTGAGGCTAACGAAAACTGTGAAAATTGTCCCTTGCACTTCACATCACAAATTTTACAGCGACCGTAATCTTTTTGAGCCATTTTCCTCTCTAGTGTGGATTCTCATGTGTTTGTTTAAACTTCCTTTTTGGTTAAATCTGTGTCCACATAGATCACAACAGAAAGGTTTCTGTCCAGTGTGGATTCTCATGTGTGTGTTTAAATGTCCTTTTCGGGTAAATCTTTGTCCACATGAATCACAACAGAAAGGTTTCTGTCCAGTGTGGATTCTCATGTGTTTGTTTAAACTTCCTTTTTGGTTAAATCTGTGTCCACATAGATCACAACAGAAAGGTTTCTGTCCAGTGTGGATTCTCATGTGCGTGTTTAAATTTTCTTTTTGGCTAAATCTGTGTCCACATAGATCACAACAGAAAGGTTTTTGTCCAGTGTGGATTCTCATGTGTTTGTTTAAACTTCCTTTTCGGGTAAATCTTTGTCCACATGAATCACAACAGAAAGGTTTCTGTCCAGTGTGGATTCTCATGTGTTTGTTTAAACTTCCTTTTTGGTTAAATCTGTGTCCACATAGATCACAACAGAAAGGTTTCTGTCCAGTGTGGATTCTCATGTGTTTGTTTAAACTTCCTTTTTGGTTAAATCTGTGTCCACATAGATCACAACAGAAAGGTTTCTGTCCAGTGTGGATTCTCATGTGTGTGTTTAAATGTCCTTTTTGGTTAAATCTTTGTCCACATAGATCACAACAGAAAGGTTTCTGTCCAGTGTGGATTCTCATGTGTGTGTCTAAATGTCCTTTTCGGGTAAATCTTTGTCCACATAGATCACAACAGAAAGGTCTCTCTCCAGTGTGGATTCTCATGTGTCTGTTTAAAGTACGTTTTCCAATAAAGGTTTTACCACAGTCTTCACAGCTAACCTTCACTCCTGTCTGGACTTTCTTTGGCAATTCCACATTTTTCTTCTCTGTGAAACAGTTCTTCCCATCCAGCGAGCTTAAAGATCCTATTTCTGAATTTATCATGTCTTTCTGAAGAAAGCCACAGTGAACAAATTGTTCAGCAAACTCAGGGAAGCTAAAAAGTTTGTTAATGTTTCCATCATCGGCCTTTTCATCCTTCTCAGTGTCTTCAGTTTCTGAGGAAATGGAACCATCTCCATGATCTTGTATCCTGATGGATTCTTCTCCTCCATCGATGTCTTCTGGATTCACTCTGCCTTTAATTTGGTCTTGATAAAGCTGTGAGAGCAGAGGGGACTGTTCATCATCCTCACTCTTTATGGGAGTAGCAGTGACTGGAAACCTGATGGCATCAATCTCCTCCTTCCCATTGAGCTGCTCTCCCCCCAGACTGGTGTAGACCTCCTCCTGTTCCTCCTTTATGTGGTGGGGCTTTGGGTCATGTAGGCCAGCACAAGGTCTATGGTTTACAGGAGCTGCTTCTTTAACCATCGGGATCTGCTTAACATCTGCAGGAAACATTGAAACACATCATGATTATTAGAAAGTTTTTTGACTTCAGCCTGGACTGAGTCACTTTTTAATAAAGATATATTTAGGTACTTTGGTCACATTAAATTATTTGATTTAATTACCATTTATTATGTCTGTTGATTTATGTCATGATCTGTTCACTTATTCTCAACAACCATATACTGAAACCATTTTAGTCTTTTTTGTCTCCATCTCGCTTGTCTACGATTGTTTACAGTGTGCTGCATAATTAATCTTTTTAACTAGTTTCTATGTGGAATAATCAGGTTTTAAAGCAGGTATAATAAGCAATGAACATGTCAACTTTTTCTCAGTTTAATATAAATTTTAAAAACAATGACATAATTCACACCAGATGTTGGTAACTATCAAATACTCCTCATGTAATAAGAAATTAAAGCCAATTATTCCACAAAGAAAGTTAAGGGTAAAAACTTGGAATGACACAAAGAATAAGGATTTAACCCATGAAGAAATTGATCTTTGAAGGTGTATAAAAAGCCAAACAACCATATTAAATCTGTCAGCATTTAGAAAGCATCTTTTATATGTTCAAATCAATATCAGCTGGTTTAAAATTTATTGATATCCTATAAGAAGGTTTCTTATTACTAAAGTATTGCACAGAGGGGTAAAACTGGCAAAAGCAAAGAGACTTTCACAAAAACGTCTTACTATTGCAAAACATACTAATGGCAAACATTACAGCTGCATTTCTAAGCCAATATTGCCTTTTTGATAAAACTTATAGTTAGAGTGGCTTAGGTTATCCTGAGCTATCTCTGTAGTTATGCTGCTATAGGCTTAGGCTGCTGGAGGACATAATGACCCCTTTCACTCTGTGCTACATTCTCATACTACTCTCCAAATTAGCATTATCTGTTGTTATTTCAGCTTTTAACTTTATCTTCTCTCTCTTTTCTCTTCCTAGAAGCGACACCTAGCCTGACACTGTATTTACCTGTGACACCTTCCTGGAGGGGGGCATCGGCCAACCTTCTGTTGCCAACAACTTGATGTTTACCTTCTACCGATGATAAACTTGACCCTGTCTTTCAGTGTTTAACCCCATCTTTCTCCTAGACATAGCTACTGACTGAGCTTTTACTATTACTAACTAGTAAACACCGTGACTAAATGTATGTGCTCTCTTTCATACTCATATATGCCTGCAGAATATGAGGGATGCTGCAAAGTCAATGACAGTGATTGTCCACGGTCTCTACATGCTAATCCAGGAGAGGTTAATGCTGCAAGTCTCTGACTCGATGCAATCTGCTGGGTTTCCTTAGACAGAATTATTTTTAACCAATTTAAATAAATAACTGAATTGACTGCACTGTTTGAAAGTCAGGATTAATTGAAATGTATGTACCTGACTTGAAATCTGTATGATTTGATTGAATTGACTTTGTAAAGTGCCTTAAGATGACATGTGTTGTGAATTGGCGCTATATAAATAAAACTGAATTCTGACAAAGGAGTCAAAAGAATAATCAAACAAGTTGTCCAAGAGTCAAGGAGCACTCACAGAAAGCCTAAGAAAGACCTGGAAAAAGCAGGTACAGTTTTTCCCCAATTTGTAATGTTTTCAACTGCAATGGTCTTCAGAATAGGTTCATAAACAGAGGAGGCAGAGAATAATAAGTCTACTAGAAGACTTGAGGCAAGACGAGGAGGTACGAACAGGCAGGCAAAAGAGCAGACATGGAAGGCTTGGTCCAACAAGTGTTTAGCGAGAATCATAGATGTAGCATCGGAAACTGGGTCACACACAATAAGTTGATCATGAATACTGCGGCAAGGCAAAGAAATGTTGTGACATCAGAGGAGAAACGGGTAGAAATACTGGCGAAACAGATGAGTGAAATGATCAGATAGTTGTGCTAAGCTGAGCAACATGGCCGATCACAAATCATGACACTAAGTCCTACTACAGTTTTCTGAAAACATATCGTTGATTGTTTTAATTTGATAATGAAACCTTTAGATGTCAGATGTTTGATTTTAACCAAACATAATTAGCAACAACCTCTGTGAAACGATGCACTTCATTACCTGAGAAACTTTATGTTTAGGAAAAAAAAAAAGCCAATATTGCCTTTACGGTCTGGCTGCTGGCTCCCATGGTTGCCATGGCAGAAATCTGTGCTATGTTCCTGTCTCCCAGCCTTGTTGTTCCTTCCCTTGAATGTTACTCACTGCTTCATAATGCTGGTAGAAAAACCTGTTTCCAAGGGAACGCTGTGAAAAGAGCATACTCCTAGAATATGAATAACACGTTGATCCTGGTTCATAACAAAGTCATTGAAATCTATGCGTCTGGAAAGGGTTACAGACGTTTCAAAAGGTTTGGGAATCCAGATAACTACCGTGAGAGCCATCCTCCATAAAATAAAGACAATGTGGAACAACAGGGAACCTTTCCAGGAGTAACCTGCCTACCAAAAATAGTCTCGTTTTTTTACTTTTCACTTTTCAACAACCAGGCACTCAAAGCGCTGTACATGAGGAAAAGCATTACAATGATACAGAAAATGAAAACACAGAAAAACAAATCAAATGACTAATAATCCTTGGGAGTTTACTGGTAAGAGCTGGTTCTAATCCAATCTTTCTAATAGACTTAATTAGCTCTTTAAGTCCTCTGAGGTAAGGAATTTATCCGGTGCTAGAAGAAAAATGATAAGTACTCCAAGAAAACTAATCTAATAGGTCACAACAAAACCCAGGACAACATCTAAACCACTGAAGGCATGACATTCCTTATTTAAAGTCAGTGTTCTAGACTGAACAATAAGAAAGACCCTGGTTTACAATGGCATCAATGGAAAGATTCTATGACAAAAAAAAGCACGAAAGTGTCATCTCCCATTGACTAAGTTAAACATGATGGAGATAAACTACCATGTACACAACCACACCTAAGGGCAATTTAACCCAGTCAGGGTCAGAATTGTTAAATTCTTAGGGCGGCTTCTCTAAAGATAGCAAAAACATGCTTAGACATAGAAAGCTTAGCAGCTTATGTACAGCTTTTTAAATGGTTGGCTCAAATATTTATGTTTATGATTTACATAAATTCTTCTTAAAGTAACACGCTTTGTCAATCACACAAAAGCTTGGAGTATTTGACCAATCAAATACTGTGTTTGGCTATTCGGATGGATCTCTTTACATTAGATGCCAGCCCCCTATGTAGACGCGAGTGGATAGCAAAGAACTAAGCAGTTTTAGTGAAAGTTTCAATGGCTGAGAGCAAGACAAGTGAGGAAACTGTAAGTAACGAAGAACTCATAGTTAAAAAAAACTGCATGTTTCTTTACAAACTGAGGTACTCTGCAAGTCATGCTGAATGCATGTAACAACTACGAGAGGAAACACAATGAATCTTCATTGTCACCTCCAATACAACCACAAAGACCTGTATGAGGAGTTTCAAAAAGCAAGCGCTAGCAAAGTAAAAGTTGCAAACTTTACAAAATGTCAGAGTACAACAGTCCAGCTGACGTCCACGTATAACTACTTATGAGAAAACATCGAAGCGAAACACACACATAACTAAGGCCATTGCACGTTATTTGGCTAAGGACATGATGCCCATGAATACAGTGAGCTGGGAAGGTTTCGTCAGTCTGATAAAAACATTGGACCGAAGATGCCACATCACGTCACGGAATTACTTTTCCAATTTCGCCATTCCGCAAATGTACAAAATATGCCGTAAGACAGTAAAATCCGAACTGAGCCAAGCTGAATACTCCGCAAGTACTACAAACCTTGGGTCAAGTTGCACAACAGAACCATACACGTGTTTTACTGTGCACTTCCTCACCGAAGGCTTTGAACTAAAAACAGTGTCTAGAGCCTGTGTATTTTCCAGAGTTGCACACCAGTGAAAATATATCCCTTGGATTACGTGAGGTGTTGTCCAGCTGGGATCTTCAAGAAGACCAACAAGTATGTATCAACTTGGACCATGGTGCCAACATTGTGAAAAGAAAAGTGTGAAACAACTGAAAATATGTCTTATATTCTAGGTTCTTCAAAGTAGCCACCTTTTGCTTTGATTACTGCTCCACACACTCTTGGCTTTCTGTTGATGAGCTTCATGAGGTAGTCACCTGAAATGGTTTTCCAACAGTCTTGAAGGAGTTCCCAGAGATGCTTAGCACTTGTTGGCCCTTTTGTCTTCACTCTGCGGTCCAGCTCACCCCAAACCATCTCGATTGGGTTCAGGTCCGGTGACTGTGGAGGCCAGGTCATCTGGCGCAGCACGCCATCACTCTCCTTCTTGGTCAAATAGCCCTTACACAGCCTGGAGGTGTGTTTGGGGTCATTGTCCTGTTGAAAAATAAATGATGGTCCAACTAAAAGCAAACCGAATGGAATAGCATGCCACTGCAAGATGCTGTGGTAGCCATGCTGGTTCAGTATGCCTTCAATTTTGAATAAATCCCCAACAGTGTCACCAGCAAAGCACCCCCACACCATCACACCTCCTTCTCCATGCTTCACGGTGGGAACCAGGCATGTAGAGTCCATCCGTTCACCTCTTCTGCGTCACACAAAGACACGGTGGTTGGAACCAAAGATCTCAAACTTGGACTCATCAGACCAAAGCACAGATTTCCACTGGTCTAATGTCCATTCCTTGTGTTCTTTAGCCCAAACAAGTCTCTTCTGCTTCTTGCCCGTCCTCAGCAGTGGTTTCCTAGCAGCTATTTTACCATGAATGCCTGATTCACACAGTCTCCTCTTAACAGTTGTTCTAGAGATGTGTCTGCTGCTAGAACTCTGTGTGGCATTGACCTGTTCTCTAATCTGAGCTGCTGTTAACCTGCGATTTCTGAGGCTGGTGACTCGGATGAACTTATCGTCCGCAGCAGAGGTGACTCTTGGTCTTCCTTTCCTGGGGCGGTCCTCATGTGATCTAGTTTCTTTGTAGCGCTTGATGGTTTTTGCGACTGCACTTGGGGACACTTTCAAAATTTTCCCAATTGTTCGGACTGACTAACCTTCATTTCTTAAAGTAATGATGGCCACTCGTTTTTCTTTATTGAGCTGCTTTTTTCTTGTCATAATACAAATTCTAACAGTCTATTCAGTAGGACTATCAGCTGTGTACTATATCCACCTCCTGCAACACACAACTGATGGTCCCAGCCCCATTTATAAGGCTTGGAAACCCACTTATTAAACCTGACAGGGCACACCTGTGAAGTGAAAACTATTTCAGGTGACTACCTCTTGAAGCTCATCAACAGAATGCCAAGAGTGTGTGGAGCAGTAATCAAAGCAAAAGGTGGCTACTTTGAAGAACCTAGAATATAAGACATATTTTCAGTTGTTTCACACTTTTTTGTTCAGTATATAATTCCACATGTGTTAATTTATAGTTTTGATGCCTTCAGTGTGAAGCTACAATATTTATAGTTATGAAAATAAAGAAAACTCTTTGAATGAGAAGGTGTGTCCAAACTTTTGGTCTGTACTGTATATAATTCGTATATATATATATATATATATATATATATATATATATATATATATATATAAATATATATGAATTAAAACAAATGATGTGATATATGTATATCACGATAATTAAAGTGGATGTTTATTTCCCCTATATTATTTTCTCTGTTCTAGGAAAGAAGCTGATCCAGAGGCCCAGACCAATGATCCACCCAGTGCCACCATGAAGAAGGCAAAGAAATCACTGGGCAGTTTCTTCAAGACAGCACCACTTCCTGCCTCATCTTTTGTGCAACTTTCACAAGCTGTAGAAGCTGAGCTTAACAGTTACTTGTTGTCCCCTGCCATAGACAGTGAGGGAGACCCCTTGGCATGGCGGAAACTCCACCACATTTCACCAGATATTTTATTTTATATATTACAGACTAGTAGAACAATTTCAGACAGATTTTGTGTCAGTAGGTCACATGACCTGGAAGCTATTGAAGAAAACTGCTAATTTTTGACCAAATAAATTCCTAAAAATGCTGAAAATGGAATAAAAATGAGTGTGCCTCATTGATGTAATGTAGTATCATGATTTACTATTGTTTTGTTTCAATTGGTCACAAAACAAGGAATTTATTAATTTTTTTATTTTCCACGATTGTTTGGTTCAGAAACTTATTGACGGTCCCTAAGTGAACCACCGCGGGTCAGAAGAGGGAGCAACAGAGAGCAGCTAGCCGAAATCTGAGTGCCTGAATCGGATCAACCGTCAGCTAGATGCCGCTAACTCCGCGGAGCTTGAATATCCAATGTCCAACTTTAAACTAACTTCACCGCGGTATATCATGCAGCCCTATTAATTAGTTTCTAAACAAACTTGTATCGGTGTCGAAGGACAACAAACCACTCAAAATGGCGGACGTGGGTCGTTCCCACCGAGTAACGAAGCGTTTACCGTTTTAAGTCTATGGTGAACATTTGGACTTTAAGAAGCTAATCCATTAGTCACCTAAAATGTTCCTAAACTGTAACTGACATGAAAACATACAAACCTAATCTGTGCAGCAGAACTTTAGGGTTGAAATCAGCCTCCAGGATGTTGAGACGCTGCTGATCTTCTTTGTCCTCTTTAGCTGTTTGGGAAATCTCTCCCACTGCTGCACTCTGCCACCGTTTGAGCTGCTGTCTCCACATCTTTGTTGTTAGCTTCTCTTCAAAAGATCCTTTAACAGTTACTGAGTAGTTATAACTCGGCTTCGATCCAAACTCTAGAGATGGAACATTTGAAGCAAAGCTTCGAGGAGTTTACAGAGTAAAAAGGTTCAATGCTTGTGTTGTCTTGCGGTAAACCACGTGACCGATGACAAACGATGCCGCTTCTTCTTCTTCTGTATTATTTTTTGGCGGTTGGCAAATAACGTTATGATGTGCATTACCGCCACCGACTGGTATGGAGTGTGGTTCTTCATGGTTTTAAATCTTATTTACTATTACAACAATCAAATTTTATTTATTAATTTAGTGCTTTTGAAAAATCTAATTATAATTTGAATATGTTTGCTACCTAAACTTCTTTGCAAAGTATCTCTCAATATAAAATTTTCTTTAATACCTACAAATTCTCTCCTTAAAATTGTTCTTTCTTGTTCATATTTCTGACACTTCAATATTACATGTTCTATTGTTTCCTCCTCTCCACAATAATCACATTTTCCTGTATTATGTTTCTTTATCTTAAACAATGTAGAATTAAGTCCTGTATGTCCAAGTCTTAATCTTGTAATTAACCTTTCCTCTTTTCTACTCCTTCTTCCAGTTCTTACTTCTCCTACTATCTTGTTGATTCTGTAAAACCATCTTCCTTTCCTTTCTTCATCCTACTTTTTCTGCCACTCTTTCCTGATTCTCTGTTTAATTATATTTCTTGCCTCTGACCTACTAATATTTATTATAAAGCTAATGTTGTTTTGTGTTGCCTTCTTTGCTATCCTGTCCGCCTTCTCATTCCCTCCAACTCTTACATGTGCTGGTACCCATAAAAATAAAGTATGTTTTATTTCCAACAAAATGTCTGGTCTACCCTCTGAATGATTATGTTTTAAACTTAATAATGCTGAACTTGAGTCTGAACAAATTGTTTTTAATGGTTTTATATCCTCCACCCACTGCACTGCTAACAATATTGCTAATAATTCTCCTGAATATACTGATAATCCATCTGTAATTCTTTTTCCTACTTTTATTTTAAACTCTGGTATTATAACTGCTACTCCTATTTTTTCATCTGTTTTTGATGCGTCTGTGTAAATCTGGACATAATGATAGTAATTGTTTATATATTCTTGTATTATACTTGAATCTAAAATACATTTCTTATCCTTTTTCTTTTCCATCAATGCCATATCCACCACTGCTTCTGGTAACAGCCACGGTGGCACTACTGGAAAAGGCAACATTGAACTTATTTCTTTTTCATATATTTGAAATTCTTCTGCTATGTTATTGATAATCCAACCAAAACTCTTAACTTGTTTTTTTCCTTTTTCCCAGCATGGTTTTAAAATATCACGTGTGGGATGATCCGGATTATTACTTTGTAAGTTTATCCAGTAATTTATTGCTAACTGTTTCCTTCTTAGATCTAATGGCATCTCTCCCATCTCTACCAGAAGTGCTGCTATTGGACTGGTTCTGATTACTACTGTACAAATTCTTAAAGCTTGATGTTGTATATTGTCTAATTTTATAAGATGAGTGTTTGCTGCTGATCCATAAATTATATTTTCATAATCAATATTTGATCTAATTAATCCTGTATAAATTCTTTTTAATGATGTTCGATCTGCTCCCCAATCAATACCAGCCATACATCTCATAATGTTTAATATTTTTTTGCATTTATCTATGATTCTTTCTATATGTACTTTCCATATAATTTTTTCATCAAACCATATACCTAAACATTTTATATTTTTTACTTGTTCTAAAACTTGATTGTATAATTTTAGTTTTATATTTTCTCTTTTCCTTTTCTGTGTAAACACCATTACTTTTGTTTTTTCCACTGAGAATTTAAATCCCCATTGATTTGCCCATTGTTCTATTCTAATAATCTCATCCTGTATTTTCTTTTCAATAAATTTGATATTACGACCCCTTTTCCATATAGCTCCATCATCTGCAAATAGTGAAAAACCGACTTCCTTACCAATATTTTTAAATACATCATTTATCATTATAGAAAACAATAAAGGACTTATAATACTTCCTTGAGGAGTACCATTATCTATTATATATTTATCTGACAATTCTTGACCAATTCTTACTTGTATTTTTCTATTTGATAAAAAATCTTTAATCCAGTTAAACAGTTTTCCAGTAATACCCATTTTATTTAATTTAATTAATAATCCTTCAACCCACATCATGTCATAAGCTTTTTCTATGTCGAAAAATACAGCTACTACATTTTCTTTGTTTATTTGTGCTCTCCTAATTTCATATTCTAAACATAATGCAGTCATTTGTGCTTCTCCCTTTTCTAAACCCATTTTGATTTCTAGATATATATCCATTAATATTTAAATAATATGTTAATCTATTATTAATCATTTTTTCCATTATTTTACAAATATTTGATGTTAATGCGATCGGTCTATAATTTTCTGGTTTTGTGTTATCTTTTCCTGGTTTAACTATTGGAATAATTATTGCTTCCTTCCAGCTCTGTGGCAGCTCTCCCTCCTCCCAGACTTTATCGTATAATTCTAATATTTTTTCTTTTGCTTTGTCATTAAGATGTTCTATCATCGTATAGTAAATTTGATCTTTTCCAGGTGATGTATGTTTTGTTTTCCTGGTTACAAAGTTCAATTCTCCTTGTGTAAATGGTTCATTTATTAATTTATTTGTATCTACATTATTTTGCATTAATTCTTTATATTTCATCTTTGTGATTTCTCTACCTTTCTTCCCCTCTTCACTAATATTATTTGAACTATGAATTTTACTAAATGTTTTAGCTAATATTTCAGCTTTTTCTTTATCTTCCGTTATAGTTGTATTATCTATTTTTAATATAGGATATCCATATTCTTTTCTAATACCCTTCATTCTTTTAATCGTTTACCAAATTTGATCAATTTTTGTTTCTCTCCCTACGGTATTACAAAAGTTTCTCCAATATTCTCTTTTTGCTTGTTTAATGATCTTTCTCACTTTTACTTGCTTTCTTTTGTACTCAATTAGATTCTGATAAATTGGGTTACTTTTTAACATTTTAAATGCTTTATTTCTTAATTTTATTACTTCACTACAATCTTTTGTCCACCATGGCACAATTTTTTTATTGTTCTTTCTTCCTCCTTTTTTATTGATTCTTCTGCAGCCTGTAATATTTTTTTACAGATATTTATATTTAAACTATTTATATCAATTGACTCATCTATTTCTTCCAATTTCTTTTTACTTAAATATTTAAATTTTTCCCAATCAGCCTTATTAATGTTCCATCTTTTATATAATCCTGTATTCCTGTTATTTATTAATATTCCTGTTATGATTTTAATGGGGTAATGATCACTGCCTACTGTTGTATCTTTGTCAATGTCCCACTCACAGTTATTAGCTAAACAATTTGATACTATTGTTAAATCAATCACAGATTCTGTACCTGTTTTTACATTAATTCTTGTTCCTCTTCCATCATTTATACATACCAAATTTTTTATTTCCATTATTTCTTCAATAACTTGTCCATTTTTATCATTACATTTTCCCCATAATGTGCTGTTAGCATTAAAATCTCCACACCAGATTACTTTTCCTTCTAAGTATCCCATTAATTCATCCATCAACTCAAATGATAATATTTTACATGGATTATAAAAATTTATTATCTTACATTTTTCTTTTTTATTGTAAATTTCAACTACTATGTATTCTAAATTTTTACCTTTTCCTAATATCTGATATTGTATCCCTTCTTTTATAAATATTCCACATCCTCCTCCACTTCCTTCTTCTCTATCTCTTCTGATACTATTATACCCTTTAAACACAAAATCTAGGTTTGGCTTTAATCATGTCTCCTGTATACATATAATTTCTGGTTTTTCTTCAATTCCATCTATATACCCTTTAAATTCCTGTCCATTAGCGATTAAACTTCTTTCATTCCACTGTTATATTATCATATATTTCTATCAGCTGGGGTTCCTCCTTGCCTTCCATCTGTTTCCAACTTTTTATTAATGTTTTCCCAAGATCCTTCTTTAAACCCTAAGAACTTTTCTGCTCCTCTGACTATTATTTTAATCTTTTCTGCTTTGTGTTTAGCCTGTTCAGTGCAGTGAATCACATAAGCTATGAATAATATCAGTTTTTCCACAGACATTGTAACATTTTCCTCTGATTCTACTTTTCTTTGTTGATAATCTTGAATCCTAATTTGACCTTCATCCCTTGATCTTTCTTTCTGTACATTTTTGACTGCTTCAGCATAGCTTATGTTTTTAGTCATCTTAATTTGTTGAATTTCTTTTGCTTTCTTCCTTACCTCACATCCCCTCTGAATGTAACTATGTTTCCCTCCACAATTGCAACATTTTTCCTGCACTTCTTCCCCACAATCTTCAATTCTGTAATATTCTCCACACTTTGGACATCTTTGTTTTCCTTTACAGACAGCTGCTATATGACCATATCTCTGACATTTAAAACATCTTAGTGGTGGAGGAATGAAAGGCCTCACAGGAAAACTCAGATATCATATTTTAACATTTTGTGGCAACACCTTTTCTTCAAAGTCTATTAAAATTGACAGGCTTCCTACTCTTTCTCCATTTAAATTTATTGTCAGTCTTTTGAGATTTTTTATCTTTGCACCAACAATGCTTTTTTTTTACTTGTCTATATCTTCCTCCAGAGGAATGCCATAAATTACCCCCCGAATGATTTTATCTTCTCCTATAATCTTCCTCTCTGTCACCGTTTTCTTGCAAATGTTTTCAACTTGTAAAGCCTTTCTTCTTTGTTCTTCGGTTTTACACAACACCAGTATATTTCCATCTCTCAATACCTTCACCATTTCAACATCTCCTATCTTTTTTTTTTATTTCTCTAGATAGTGAAATAGGACTCAGGTTCTCTTTTTCTTCTTAATTTTTTATCTTTATTATTTTACATTCTTCCCTTCCGATTTTCCTCCTAACTACTCTCTCTTCTTCAGAACTGTTTTCTTCCAGCTCTCTTTTACTCCTTTGGCTGTCTAACAATTTCCCTTCTTCTGCTTTACCTCTTCTGCGTCCTCTCCCTCTACTTACTGGCGTCCATTCATCAAAGTCCATATTGTCCTCCTGTGTATCCATTCTGAACCATTCACATACCAGTTTATGCCTTTTACTGCCACTTCCAAAAGTAAATAATCTCTGACACTGTGGGGGTTCTAAGTAGACCAGCGTTTTCAGACCGAAGTTTCGCGCTCCGCTCGTGCACCGCGTCTCTCTGGAGCTTCCGACCAATGATTTCACCTGCATCCAGCCCCAGCCAAATTATGCCTCTTCTTCTTCTTCTCCTTATAATGGCGGTTGGCAAACAACTGAAGGAGGCATTACTGCCACCAACTGGTAAGGAGTGTGGACCACATGACATCTATACATACTGATACTTTCCCCTTTATACACTAAATCCTATTATACAACTAACACTGTTTTAAAAAATAAAATATAGTGTAACCGAGGGTTTTAGGATGATGACCACTGACGTTATAAAGCTTACATGAAGGAGGGACAACAGCTGTGAACTCCAGAGGCACTCTCTCTTTCTTTATTTTTTTACACACCTTTTTCTTCCTGTCTGACAGCGCTCAAAATAAGAGTCTCACAAAGGTTACTTACATGCCTCCACCCCAACAAAAAAAAATAAAACATCCTCGTTTAGCAACAAGAACAAAAATAAATAGTGCAAAACAGCACCAGCAGCAATGATAAGTGAACAATGAAAACCACTGCAAAGCATGTCAAACATATAACATGACCACACCTACTCAAACAAAAGGTGCATGAAAACAGAGAAAAACAAAACAAAACAACCCAAAATGACAAACAGCCATTAATGGTAAGTGACAAAATCCTTAAACCGACCTGGAGGTCTCAGAGCTCTCCCCACACGCAACAAGGCCAGAGGCGGACTATCCACTAGCAACCTCACCTCACACCCATCTGGAGGGCTCCGAACAGGCGAATCCAGGTCTTTACCTTTGCAGTGTTCCTGGGGTGAGGCTGCAG
>NW_025917707.1:0-61283 GCF_021462225.1 Girardinichthys multiradiatus | reverse complement strand
TCTTTATACAATATTTCTCTATATGTAGTTTTACTTCAGTAATAATAGGGAAGTGATCACTTCCTATAGTTGTTTTATTGATTACTTTCCATTAACACCTGCTAGAGAATCTGAAACTAATGTTAAATCAATTTCCGACACTGTATTTTCTCTCAAATTAATTTTTGTCCCACTCCCATCGTTCAAAACTACCAAATATTTCACATCCATTATTTCTTCAACTACACCCCATTTTGATCATTATGATCACTCCATAGTGAGCTATGTCCATTAAAATCCCCACAAATCACTTTATCCTCTAAATACTTCCCAAATTCCTCCATTAGATCTAAAGAAAGTCTTAAAATAATAAATTCTAACTCTTTTCCTTTATCTCAAACTCTAAATTGAATCCCCTTTTTAATGAATATTATACATCCTCCTCCTGATGATACGTCTCTATCTCTTCTAATGCTTTCATATCCTTTGATAACAAAATCAAGATTTGGTTTTAGCCAAGTTTCCTGATTGCATATAATATCTAATTCTTCTTTAAAATCCCTAATAAATCCTTTAAACTGTTGCCCATTTGAAATTAGACTTCTATCATTCCATTGTAAGACGATCAATTTGTTCTTTCTTCCAGTCCTCCTACCCTCCCTTCTTCCCCTAATCTCTTATTTATGTGCTCCCATGATATATCCTTAATACTGAAAAACCTCTCTGCTCCTTTCACGATTATTTTGATTTTCTCTGTCTTGTGCTTAACTTGATCTGTACAATTAATTACATCAGCAATAAACAGCATCATCTTTTCAACTGTCAGTACTGTGTCTGATCTAATCTGCCTTTGCTCTGGTGTTGGACTCAGCTGAACTTTTCCTGGCACATCTTTTGGTTTCTTCACTCTTTTTGCAGCTTCTGCATAACTTCTATTATTAATGACTTCGACATGTTCAATTTCCACTAATTTTCTCCTTACTTCACATCCTCCATGAGTCACCCTGTGTTGCCCTCCACAGTTCCAACAAGTATCCTTTCCATTTTTACATTCATCATACCCATGCTCTCCTCCACACTTTGGACATCTTTGTTTCCCCTTACATGCTGCTGCGATATGTCCATATCTCTGGCATTTATAACATCTTAGAGGAGGAGGAATGTATGGCCTAACAGGAAAACACATAAACCCTACTTTTATTCTTTCAGGAAGAGTAGTTGTTTGAAACTCCAACATCACCTAAAGACTTTCTACTCTTTTTCCTTCAACTGTTCTCATCAGTCTTTTTCTTTTGTTTATTTCACTTCCATAGAATCATATTGAACTAATTCAACTTTAACTGTCCTTTTATTTGGTTTTGTCTCTAAACTTTAAACCAACTCTTTATTTTCCTCTCCAGGCTGCAGAGTCTGCTGATATAAACATGCATCATGCATTCATGTTTTTCCTGATAAACTGTGTAAAATAATGTGCACTACATGTGGCATCCCTGCTACTTCACACTTTGAGCTTGTTAAATGTTTGAAGCTAAATATTTCTAGGATAAAAGACATCATCTGGCAGATTAGCTCAGATTGCTTCAAAACTCTTCCATGATGAAGAGCATTAGTGAAAACGAAGACTGGTCATAGTTGGAAAGTGTTTTAGCTGTGATCAAATAGCTCCGTCTGTTAGAGGATCTCCTGTAGTCTGTAGGGTCGGTTCTCTGAAGGTTCCTGAGGACCAACAAGCTGACAAGGAAATGGATCCATAAAAAGTTTGAGACACAAGAGTGTCGACCTGTTGGATGGTCTCTACAACATGAGACCAGTTGGAAGCTGAAATGGTTCTAACTGAAGACCCAAATAGTGTCAGACATTAAAGACAGATGAAGGATTTTTATTACACTGTATGAAGGCTGCAGACACCAACAAACGAGATGTTCTGGACTGAGACATTTTGACTGCTGGGAATTTATCTCACTTGGTGAGCTTGACTTTGATTCCAATAACTTTAAACCTGTAACTGTGTCAAACTGACCAGATGTTCTCAATCAAAGGTTTTCTCTCTGAATGGAGATAAAGAAATGTTGGCTTTAGTTCTTCATCTGGTCATCTGAGAGGAACATTGCTGATAAACTGTTGGAGATGATGATCTCAGAGTGGAAAGTTTGAACCATGTTTCATGTATCATGTGTGACCTGGTAGATCAAGGTGTTGGTTAGTATGAACTGCATGGGCTTCATCTAAAACCAACTGTGTCAGGGTTTAAACGCAGCAAACTGGAGGAAGGACAGACAGGGTATGAAACACAGAAAACATCTGATTCATGGAGACACTGATCAAGAATGATCATATCTGTGCAGCGTCCCAACTCAGTTACCTTCTGCTACAACTAATCTGTCCACTAGAGGGAGCACAGATACTTCCACAGGTTCTGTTTCAAACTTAAAGATGAAATAACTGCATTCAGTGTTATTTGACTACTTTGTTAAATCTTTGAATAAAGAAATGTCTGTTTTTATTTCCTTGTTTTACTTCAAATAGTTTTAAGAAGCAACGTCCAGCTTTCTGACTCAATAACTCATTTTATTAAGAATTGGAGGATAAAGAAACCAAACACTGACAAACACATTTAACACGACTAAAACAAGATGAAATGCTGAAGGAAAGAACTCAGTGTGTCATGTTCATTTTTCATGATGTGTTTTTAATCAAATATTTAGACTGAAAATAAAACAAGTCAAATAAAACAACAGCAACAAATTTCCACCCACTGCTCTAAAAGTGAGAGCTGTAAAAAACGACAGCATGAATAAAAGCAAATAAAAACAGAAGGTTACAGTAAACACACATAAAATGATTCCTTGGCTGCTGATATAGAAATGACCTGTTACTGGATACAAATTCACATTTACCTTCAGAAAGTTCAACCATGTTTTCCAGCTGGAGCCAAACACTGTTGAGCTGGATGTCACCTGTGCTGAAAGCCAGCAGATAACCAAACCCCAGCATGATTTCAATGTGTGAGAACATAATAGAAGGGGAGGAAGGGAGGGAATAAAGCTCAGACAGCATGGGATCAAAGTCTGTGGTGACATTAACTTCAGTCCAACTGTGGAAATAAAAAGATAAAAGTCCAGAAAAAGGCATCAAACCTGAATGAGCCAACAGCTCAGTGTGATAGACTAAAGTACTGAGAACATCTAGTGTCCTAGTTCAAGTCCTCAATTGACCAAAGAGCTTCTATTAATAGATCTTTACCATAAATGATGTTGAGATAGTTTAACAGCTTTAGACATTTTTCTATGACTTTATCAATGGAATTGAACTTGACATTAGTTAGTAAAGTTGAAAGAAAATTCACATTAGTTGATAAACCAGCTGCTGTCAGCTCCATCCATCATATTGAGCCAATAGGTCAGAGGTCATGACTGAAAGGGTTTACAATATTACAGTAAAATGTCTGGTTGGATAGCTTAAGGTGTTTGCTCAGAGATCAGCAACATGGAGGTCATTGGATCAAGACTGAGAAGATCCATGTTTTTAAAAACCAAAACTGAACAATTTGAGAGAACTTTGAAGAACATTTCAAAGAGTTGAACCAGTGTGAGTCAATAGCTCAACATGATGGATCATAGGGTGGAGATTCAAGAAAGTCTGGGTTCAACTTCTCATCAGGAACCATTTAAGATCTGATTTGTTGTGAAGAACCTCAGAGTCTGTATTTTGAGAAGTTCAGGGATGAAAGTGAAAAGTTGAAAAGCACCAAGAGAAGAGAGATGAGAGAGGAGCAGACCTGATGGTGTGGAGGAACTGTCTGTGACCAGAAGATGCCAGTGGTGGAGTTCCTGGGTTCAAGTCCTGCCTGAGCTACAACCTGGAGAGAAGATCTAGTCCTGCATAATGGTTTGCTCAGAGTGTAGAGAGAACTGTTAGAAGTTGACAAGGTCCTTTGTTCAAAGCACATCTAGATGTTGGAGAAGCAGGACATAAAAGGAAAGAACCTTTATATTGCATGTAACAACCACTACATAGTTTAGCATATATTACACACAGTTTACTAACATACATACTAAACTATGGCCCAGATCTTACTGATTGTGTTGTTAACAACATTACTACTTTTGACCAACAATGAGTCTACTAACTGTAATTGCAGCAAAAAGAATGAGAAAACATTTCAAGGACTGATGGAGGCAAGAAGGGCAAGAAGGGAAGGAACACTTGCATTTTCACAACATATACTAAAAACTAGGTGTAGAAGTAGGTGATAGAAGTAGGACATATGGAGCAAGAAAGGAATGCACACATATAAAACATATGTGTGCATCTAGATATAATGGGTGTGTTAAGTTGTTTTAGAGAGAATGATTGACAATGTTAAGCACAAACAGCATGTATGTTTTTTTTCTATATCTTTCAGGGATTAGAGAGTATATAACAGCTTTTTAGGATGATCCAGGCCTAGTTGTGGTGGAGATTTAGAACCAGACGCTGCACCACTGGTGACTTACGGTCGCGAACAGTCCCCACCACAAGACCCTTCACACATTATTATTTACAGAGAGCACATTAGTACATAGATTCAGCTGGGGCAGGATGTGGTCACCCTATGTCCAGTCGTAATCTTTGAGGTCAGCTGCCCTGAAGGTTAAAGTCCTCTAAAATGGTGGGGATGATGATACATCCCCTCCCTAACCTGTCGTCCTGGCTCCCCCTTGCCGTAGCTTCATAGGTGTACCTACATAATCTGTCATGACACTAATTGTTGGGCTTTTGGTTTTTCTTTTGCTGAAAGTTGAAACACTGAGTTTGAATTTGTTTATGAAGGACTGGAGGTGGCAGGGTTTGAACCCAGGATCATCGGGTCCACAGCACAGCGCCTCAAATGACATGACCAACCAACCAGCTGAGAAACAAAGAGATCTCTAAACCATTCCCAGTGATTAATGTTAAATCTAGTTTATTAGACCAAAATAAACTGAAATGCTGCTTAACCCTGAGCTTCACAGCCCACAGATTCTTAGGAGGCAGCCTGTTTATCTGGGACTAAAGTACAAAACTGTTCAGATCAGATGAAGAAAAACTACATTAGTGACACAAACAAGAAACATGACAGAAAAGATTGGAGATAGAAATGTTAAAACTTCTTCTGATGGTGATATTAAGAGCCAGGATCAAACATTTACTGGAAGAGATGTAAAGAACCAGTAAAGAACCAGTAAAGAACCAACTCCAGCAGCAGTCTTGTTATAGCACTGGAAGCACATTGGAGGAAAAACCCTAAATGAAGCTTTGACTGGAAACAGAACCAAACCTTTGGATCCTGGAATAATCCCAGCTTCCATCTTTAAAGGACTGGAAGAGGACGAAGTTTACAAGGAATCTTTTCCAAGAGTTTCAGAAAGAAACCGACTGAATGTGAAAATGTTTCTGAGTGAAAGAGACAGACATGTAGAGACTGAACTATCTGTTCAACAGTGAGAGTGTTTCTCTGACAGGAGGAGACTCTTTAGACTCAACACAGAAACACTGAGGAACCAGAACTGATCCAGACTCCAGGATAAAGAGGTTCAGTGAATGTGGTGTTGAAGGTAAATGATAAATAAATAAATAAAGAGATGAGAGCACGTGCACAAACCTATTCACAATATAAACATCATAATACAGTTAAGTATCTCATTTTCATAACACCACAAGGGGTCATTAGCTTTGTTTCAAAAGGTTGGGGTGGTAGGACAAGTGATAAGTATGTGACGGAGCATAGTGGATATCTTGACCTGTTGTCCCCTAGGGATGTGGTTCTTGCTGACAGAGGGTGTAATGTAGCAGATTATGTAGGACTTGTCAATGCACAACTCAAGATACCTGCCTTTATCAAAGGAAAAGCACAGCTTCACCCAGAAGAAATCGAGTTGTCGAGAGGACTGGCAGCTGTGCGCATCCATGTGGAGAGAATTATAGGACTTGTAAGGAATAAGTACTCTATTTTGCAAGGAACAATACCCATATCACTTTGTTATTCAGCCTCAGATGGACTCACGCCACTAGACAAAATGGTGAAAGTGTGTTGTGCCCTCTGTAATCTTTTCCCTCCTGTTGTTCCACCAGAGTGATGACATGCTGAATTAAACATCCCAACACACAAAGTATTTCATTTTGAAATAAATCTGACTTTTGTTGATCAAACAATATACTTGTTTCATTATTACAATATTTAATGTTTTAAAGGTTTACTACTGAAGAGAAACATATGAGAAACATGTCACCATTTTTCAATTGTGATTTTAATAACGCACAAAATTAAGACAGGATAAAAATAAGACAAGAAAATCATCCCACGTCCTCATCTTCCTCTCCTCACAATGTAGATTTTATTTGCATTAGTTCTACTTGAAATGAAATATACACTGAAAGAAGTGATGGAAAGAGGATAGTAAGGAGGAGAGGAAGGAAGGGAAGGAGAGAGGCAGGAAGAGAGGTTGAATATTCTAATTCCAATTCTCTTGTTACAATACATCAAAATAACAGAATTGGAATTAGAATATCCCTCCTCTCCCACTGCCTCTCTTCTTCCCTTCCTTCCTCTCCTCTTCCCTCCTGATCTATGCTTGTCCCTCTCCTCAGTGTAGATTTTATTTCAAGCATATCATTAGAATAAGAACAATAGGGAATAAAGAAGGCAGGTTAAACACAACTTTAAAAGATCACAAGACAATCGCAGTACCTTAAAAATAAGGTTTGTCGACTTAGTTGAAAAATAACCCGAAGTGGGATTACTGGAATGACACCATGTTTAGAAGTGGAAAACTCTGGCATCAGAACAAAAGGAAACAAAACCTTAGCCTAAATATTATTGAATATCATTTTGTTATGTTAGCTTTGTACAATGTCTGTTGCATCACAGTGTAGTTCCTCAGTTTGGCTTTATCTTCCTGCATTCATAACACTTTCCACACTTTTGGAACCCTTGTCATCTGCAAGCAAGACCTGTGAAAGTGTCCTCGCTTGCATAGTTTTGATGCGCAGATGACTACATCCTCTGGAGCTCCCTGTGGTTCACCACAGTAGCCTCCTGAATGTGGCTGTTTCTCTGAGATTGGGGAGACCACTGTGCGTGGTACCGTGTAGTACTTTCCCAAAAGTTCTGGCAGAAGTCTAGTTTTGATGAACTGCACTACTCTGTTGTACGTCTCACTGAAGAACACGTCATCAAACTGAATGCGTTGGATAAACGTTTCAGTGGGACTCCACACAACAAAGTCACAATACTGTACACCTGCAATACGCATTTGGGCTTGAACTTGTGACATGTATTTGTGATTTGCCTTCAGTGTCATCACATTGTCCTTTTCCACTAGACAGAAGTTTGTGTCAGTGTTACAGCTGTTGGCAAGAGAGCTATTTTTGAGGGTAAAGGGACATTTGATTTCAAGCACATCTTTACCATGGCAGACACATGTAATGATCCCATCTGGCGATGCACCAATCCATGGCAAAGATGTGTTGATGATGAGGCCTGCTGTTGTCACCTGCAAATCTGTGTGATGATCTTGCAACGCTTTGATGTAATGTATCCTTGCTACTGGCTTATTTAGATTTCCCCATCTAGAAAAATGATGTTACACATGAATTAGATTGACTCCTACTTACAACAATCACAACCTAGAGTATACTACTTCACATCTAAAACCTGTGCATTAGCTGTTATGCAAACATGATCTAATTATGCATTGTATACATTATCTAACTGTGTAATTACCTGACTTTTCGACAGAGCAGAAATGAAATAGTGGAAGTGTTAGGACTGGGATCTTATCTTGAGCTTGCATCACTTAAGTCTTTGAAGTGTAATGATAATAACTTTGTTACTCTGCAATATCCCTTAAAAATTTAATAAAAACCAACCCTGGGTAAACCTGGTTGGTTATGTGGCCTTTCCATATGCACTTCTGTCTTTACCTCACTGCCTCAGCAGAAACCTGACAGGATCGAGGGTAACAAATCCTTTTAATCAAGGATATGCCACTGTCCGTCCTGCCTGCCTCGTGGAAGACCGATGCTGTGACTCTGCCTGCTCTTTGCTCAAACCACACCTTGCTGGCTGACTGTTCTCTAGTTGCCTTTTCTACTGAAAATGACTGCAAGATGTTTTGAACACTGAAGATTAGTTAAATGCAGTTTTTAATGTTGATACATCTGTTTATATTAGTGTTAAGCCAGGGGTCTGCAACCTTTACGATCCAAATTTGCCCTCGGCCCAGCTAAATAACACTCGTTTAGAGCCACAAATGTTACATGACCTTTTAAGTAAAAAGTAGTTTTTTAAAAAGGTCTTCAGGAAAAAAAAAACATTAGTTGGTTCTTTTTTATTTTTAGCCAATGTTATCAAGACCCACTGTGGAAGATCCAAAGAGCCACTTGTGGCTTTGGAGCCTTAGGTTGCGGACCCTTGTGTTAAGCAAAGTTCAAATAGTATACTTAATACCAGTACTTACCCAATATGCATTTACCAGAAGCTTTTACCAAAAGTGTAGTAATCTTATTGAATATACCAATAATATAAAAAATAAGGAAGTGCTTTACAAATTTAGTGAAGAATTAGACAGCCAATGTACATACCTCTTTTTCCGTTAGCTGAAGATCATCAAATACCTTTTCACTCTCTACCAGCAGTGATGATAAATCTGCTTGTAATCTTGCATTCGAGAAGAGACTTGTCAGAGGTTGTGGCAAGATCAGTTGGACAGTCTTTGGTATGTATTTGTCAGAGTGACCCACGATGATAGACAAAATAGCCGTTCCGTTGGGATTTCTTTCCTGGACATCACACTCATGCAGCTGTTGGAAGAACCTCATGTATTCATCCTCTGAAGGGACAGGAATGCTGGGCAGTGTAGTGGATTTTGATTTATTCTTCTTGGTCATTGATATTTTGCTCAGTTCCTCATACTGGATTTGAGATGTTTTGCCTGGAATGACCCAGGCACAGGCCTTCTGAGTGCTGGACTGTCCATCTTTGACATTGACTGCTGCCAGTAGTGCATACATCAGTGCAGCTGCATGGGAGCATGCTTCACCCAATCCTGCTTTACAGGTGCAGTGAGCCATTAGCACAGTCCCATCCTCTCTGACAACAACCCAGGGTTGTGTGGGTGTGGCATTTATGGCCTGAGAGTGATTCACTTGAAGTCAAAGAAGGTGATCTATTAGTAAAGTAGAACTAGAAAATACTTATCAAGATGAGTGTGAGACTTTAACTTTCTTGGGTCAAGTACAACATTAACCTCAGGTACTCGGAACCCCCCCCACATGACTTTTTGCAACAGTCAGGAGCTTGATGTTCGTACACCCACCCCTTGAAATTTCAAAATTGTTTATTTAGGACCTTAACATCACTCTTACATTAATCATTAGTCCTGCTCTATGTTTCAGTGGATGATTTAAATGATCCTAGCTTACCCCTTTGCAATGCTAACAGTGTTAGCCGCTGTTTACATCAAGCATAAAGATCAGTAGAACACGACTTACCTTTGCTTTACACAAGAATATTTTCTTGTTCTTCTGATACCATATTTTTGGGTCAATGACCCAGCCAGCCGTGAAATATCGATAGGCATCCGTGCTTTTAAAAGCTTTCAGACTTTCCCCGATGTATGAAGACGGGTTGTGTATAAGATATATGTATAAGTCGTGGAAGGAAAAATCTGGAAGCCTGTCAGTTGATGAAAGGTGTTGAAAACAGTCTGCAGGAACTTCGTATGGATCGCATCCAATAACAGCAATTTTTTTGTTGTATCGTTTAAGTTCGTGGGGATTTAAATGAGAACGATCCATTCTGGTCTGAGAGAAAGCGCCACGGAGCTTAGCGTTCGGTACTCAACATGGCGGTAGCAAGGTAGCGTGCATGATGACATCATCCTCCTGAAACGCATCTATAATGCAGAATTGTCAGTGGGGCTGCATCTCCGGTCTTCTGATTCATCTGTAGCTTCTTTCTCCATTCGATCTTGTTCGCTGGTCTTCTGCGAGGAAACAACCCCGTTTCGTTCTTTGGCAGAGTTTTTATAGTGCAGATAGCCTCACTGCTCATCCCCTGTTGCCGGGCAAGCTATCCCATCATTGAGTTACATGGTCACTGTGACCTTTCGGTGCTGTCACCTGGCCTCCGTAGACAGAGTCGTAAACAGCCAGCAGTTGGCTCCCTGTGATTTGACTTTTACCTTCACGACTCCCGCTCCCGTCCTGGTGCCATGACTTTTGCCTGTATTTTGAACTTCAGACTGATGAAAAACAGCGTGCACCTGGCTTTTTGTTTTTTGCTCCCATGCTTGTTATGACTTGAGCTTGCTCGTTGACCTTCCATTCATGCCCAGTTCCCGTGAGCTGGCTCTACTCTGCCCCTCCCGTCCTGATGTTATGTCTCTGCCGCCTCTGGCTCCCAAGCCATGGTGCCCTCCTTATCTGCTCAGCCTCAAGCTTTCTAACACAGTATTTCTCTGCTCACACCAGTTACAGCTAAAAAAAATCATCACTTCATTTTTATTCATCACAATTGATTAACATTACCCCTCTTCATTACATTTAATAATTGTAGAAAAATAGAAAATCATCATACATGTTGCTTTGATTATACTTGTAGTTTTCTACTTCTGAAAAAGATAAGACAGTTAAGACTTCTGAAAAAGATAAGAAAGTTACAGTTAATGTGTGACTCCATACAGGCCTCTTCAGTCCTCAGTTCCAGAGTACGAAGATATACTCATTTTACTGTTTCATAACATCTTATCCATGTAATATGATCATTATTTATTTGATACTCTAAAGATTAGGCTCTCATTCCATCATATGTGATTGTTGTTAAAATCAATCATAGTGATACACTTCTGCAAAAGAAAGAATAATTAAAACATACACCAAATGGGCCTCCCATACTTCATAGCTTTAAAATGTGAACATTTACTGCTGTATATGTCATTAAACTAATTATGAGGGTTTAATTCATTTCTGCATGGATACATGGAAGGATGTCACCTCATATTGACAATGGACAGAAACCTGATGGTAGCCCCGCAATAAAACCACCTTCGAAAAAATAGTCGTGCCCGCCAAATGGGCGGAAAAATCCTGGATGTGAGGGACTGGGTACCTGTTGTTATTGGTCGCATAATTAAGGCGCCAAAAATCCCCAAAGGGTCACCAACCCCCAGCGGCCTTGGGAACCATATTTAAAGGATACGCCCATGGACCTTTGGAGCGGCATACATTGCTGAGGCCATCCATGTTAGCAAACTCCTCTTTAGCTATTGCTAACTTAGTGGCATCTAGGCGGCATTCCCGCACAAAAACCGGCGGACCCACCATAGAAATACAATGCTGTACCCCATGTTTAGCTATTGTAGCAGAAAAAGTGGGGACCGTGAGAGCAGGAAACTCAGCCAACAATCGCTGAAACTAATCACCCATGGGAAACATGTTAGCAAGAGGCCAATGGCCGGGACCCCCAAGTGTACAGGGATAGGTTTAAAAAAAACACAGCACCAATAAATCCACTATTCACTATTAGAAACAAGCACTAACAACCGGAAAGCACACAAAAAATCTGCACCCAGAATAGGTACTGACACAGATGCTACTACAAAGTCCCTGTTAAACTGACGTCCATTGAAACATCATTAGCAGTATCTGGTGGTGGTCCGTGGCTCTGACACAAAATGTCTGCCGCCGACACTGGCATTATGAAACAAAACGGAAGGAAACGACGACCAGAAACTTCGTTCAAGAAAAAAAAACAGCTTATTTGAGCTGCCGGCACACAGCCACTAGCAAACACCGGCAATCTCTTTTCCCTGAAGTTGGAACAAACACGGAGGTATGCAGCGCTTTGCCTTCACTCCAAATCGGCGGTGGTAGAAACAGAGAACTTCGTCCTTTCGCCGCTCCGTCACCGCAGCCAAGGCTTCAGCAGCCTCTGGCCCTCCTTGAGCCATGCATGCACCTTGAACCTTGTTGTGATTATCAGCAATAAAACTAGAACCAATTATCCTGCCCCACTTGCAATTTGTGACTAATAGACTTTATACAAATGTAGAGGTGCACCTTTAAGTTTCTAAGGAGGCTTGTCAAAGTGGAGTTCAGTGTTTTGTTGCTTCAAGGCAAAGAAAAGGTAAGACAGCTCCTGGTTGGATTAAAACCCATGTTTTAAGCATAACTTTTCACTTTAAAAATGTATTATAATCTTAACAGAGAAAGGCCGTTCATTATCGAAAACCTTCCATTGTGGCAGAATTACAATTCTGCAAAGATAAGTGGACCAACATTCCTCCATAGGGCTGTAAAAGACTCATTGCATGTTATCACAAATGCTTTATTGCAGTTGTTGCTGTTGGGGGTTAGCCCAACCAGTTATTCACAACTATCTACCTGGTGTGGATTTGACATGCGTTTGTATAAATATGATTTTGAAGCAAAACGTTTTCCACATGTGTCACAAGCAAATGTTAGTCTCCTGTGTGGATTCTCATGTGTACGTCTAAATATGACTTCCAGGCAAATCTTTTTCCACATGCATCACAAGCAAAGGGTTTATCTCCTGTGTGAATTTTCATGTGTATGTTCAAATTTGACTTGGAGACAAATCTTTTTCCACATTCATCACAACTAAAAGGTTTATCTCCTGTGTGAATTCTGATGTGTTTGTTTAATTTTGACTTGGAGACAAATCTTTTACCACATGCATCACAACCAAAGGGTTTGTCTCCTGTGTGAATTCTCATGTGTACGTCTAAATATGACTTCCAGGCAAATCTTTTCCCACATGCATCACAACCAAAGAGTTTATCTCCTGTGTGAATTCTCATGTGTTTATCTAAAGTTGACTTCTGCACAAACCTTTTTCCACATGCATCACAACCAAAGGGTTTGTCTCCTGTGTGGATTCTCATATGTATGTCTAAATATGACCCCCAGGCAAATCTTTTCCCACATGCATCACAACTAAAAGGTTTATCTCCTGTGTGAATTCTCATGTGCATGCTTAATTGTGCCTTATAGTAAAATCTTTTTCCACATGCATCACAACTAAAGGGTTTCCCAGCATGGACTTTTTTGTGTTGTTTTAAGTTATGTTTCCTGGTAAAACCTTGACCACACTCACCACAATTAAACTTTTTAACACCTTTCTGGACTTTTGTCAGTGAATCTATAATTTTCTTCTCTCTGAAACACGTCTCATTACTGGAACAATCTGAAGACGTTAATCTTGGATGACATGTCATGTGACTCTGAAGAGAGCGTCTGTTAGTAAATTTTCCTCCACACTCAGAGCAGCTCAAAGATTTGTTGACAGCGTTTCTGCCTGACCCTGGAGTCCTGCTCTCCTTCCAATCAACCTCACTGTCTTCAGTTTCAGAGTCTGATAAGAGTTTAAGCTCAGATTTATGATGCTTCACACCAGTTCCACAGTCCTCTTCTATCATTTCTACTTTTATCTGGTCAGTTGAGATGCTTCTTGGAAGATCTCTCTCTTCTGTTTTGTGTTGATGAAGCTGAGAGAGCAGACGTTTCTCTTCATCCTCTTCACTCTTCATATGAACAACAGTTAATGGAAACATGGTATCATTAGTCTCTTTTTTCACATTCAGTTGTTCTCCATCCTGGCTGGCCCAGATTCTTTCATTTTCCTCCTTTATGTGGAGGAGCTCCAGCTCCTGCTGGTTCATATGAGGACTCTGTTCTTCAGGAGCCTCTTCTTTAACATCTGCAGACATAATTGAAACACATTACATGCATAATGAACAACTTTATCTTGACAATGTTACAAAGATGATAAAGATTAAAACTAGAGAAAAGAATCTGATAAATATTATCAGTGAACAGTACAGTAGGTAAAATCAGAGAGGCCGCAATGGTGTGATAACCTGGACTGTAAATATATTGGTTTCACGGTGTCATGGTTTAACACTAGAACTCCCAGGGCCGTCAATTTGACGGGTTTGAAAGTTTGACATGACATAACTCTGGTTTATTAAAACTTTTATCTTCCTGGCATCCTGACTTTTTCTAAACCTGTGTCTTGTGTATTCCTATGTCTCTATTTAAAGATCTACGTATTTCTATCTCTAACTACCACAGCCGCTATTTTGACGGCCCTATTATTTACATTGACGTTTTCTTTCCCGCAACGGAGTATACGGGCGAGCGTTGCTTAGCAACCACCACTCTAGAACGCAGTCAGAGAAGGAGATTGTTGGCATCCTACAAATAGCTTCTAGAAGGATGTTTTCTGCTGAAGAGGCATTGGAGATGCTTCAAAAATTAGATGATTGTGATTCTGGGGTCGAGAGGGATTCTGACGGTTCTTGGTCAGTATTCAGTTCCAGTGACAGCAGGTCAGAGAGTGAGCCTCCCCCGGCTAAAAAAACACGAGTCGTCCCGTTAGCAGGAGGTTGTGACTCATTATTTCAAGGTAGTAAAAGACTAGCCTATGTAACCATTTTATCATTTTAGGCTATAGTTTACAGATTAATAAACTAATAATATATAAACTATAGCAACAGTGCCACAATCAGCGCAGGTTCAGAGACAGGGAGAGGAGCCAGGTGATCAGTGCCCAGCTATAAACCCAGCAATCCAGCTGGCAGGAGAGAAACTACAGATCAAGATACTGATGATGGACAAAGAAATAAACAATAAGTTAGGTCATAGATATAGTAGCTCAGGAACAACAATCTATTCTGCACTTTACTGCGTTTTCATCGCAAGACGAGCGCACACCTGGGAAGGAGGAGGAAATAGGAAAGGATGGCGCTGTGTGGACAGTAGTAGGGGAGGAAGAAAGTAGAGGGAGCCGTCAGACACAGAACACGCTGACAGAGCACCTGATCCAAGATGCCCAGACCACGTTCTTCTGTTTGGTGGATGCCAAAATGCTCATCCACGTTCAGGACTGCAGGGTGGCTGAGGCCCGCAGAGTTTTAGGAGATTATTCCTCCTCAGACATGAGTGTGGATGAGCTGAAGGCATTTTTAGCACTAGTTTATGTCCGCGGAGTGAAAGGGGGGCGTAACATGGAGCTGTCCAGCTTTTGGTCAGATTAGTAAAGCTTTTTTTTTTTTTAAATGAACCCGCTACTCTGTATTATTTTTCAGTACTATTTTTAAATAATAATAAAACATAATAGGTTTTGATCAAATACTATTAATTCTTGTCAAAACCATCATTTTATAGCCTTCAAGAAAACCTTTAGCATTCTGACCAATGTAATGTGATGACATCATCACCGCCTCGCATCCAGAATGCTCGCCGTCAAATTGACGGGCTTGGGAGTTCTAGCGTTAATTAGCATATTCTAAAACACAAATGTATATAGTGATTTAAATGCTTTAATTTAACGCTGAAAAAGAATAGTTATTACATTGTTGATAAAAATACCGTATGTTCATTATTTTGTACATAATATATAAAGCTTTTTTTGTTATTTTTGAGGACTTTCAATTAGTTTGGATGCTTTTATTAGAAGCTTCATGCTTGTGATTGGTTATGATTTTAATCAGATTGTCTTTAATCTCTTTACTCCTGCCTTACAGGTACAAGCTTTCATCATGCTGAGCTGTGCTTTACATTAGATTATAACTGCATTATCTAACCTCTTATCCAACCAGGTCCCTGAACAACTGACCATTAACAGAGTTTATCTACAGCCACTTCAGTGATATATTTCTTCCTGATTGGGAATAATACTCTCCTCCATTTGAGGATCTTCTTTGGAAACTAGTCAATGACGCTGAAGTTGGTTCCCCGTAGCTCTCTGCCCCGACTCCTGACCTGATCTTTCTTCTTGTAGTGCCTGAATTTCACTACAAATGGCCGAGGCCGGTTGTTGTCGGGCTTCTTACCTCCGAGCCAGTTAACACGATGGAATGTGATGTTTTTAACCTCGTCACTTGGGAGTTTTAGCTGACTTTGGAGAAATTCCCAGATAGTGGATTCACCGTCCTCCTCTACCCGTTCCGGGATGCCGGAGAAGACAAGGTTGTCCCACATGCCCCGAGCTTGTATATTCAGGATGGTCTCCCTCATTTCTTTGTTTCAGACAGCTGCATCATTCCATCGGTACGTTTCTTTACCTTATCCCTCAGCGTTTGTTTCTTGGCTGTGAGCGAAGCTTGTTGTTTGTGGCTGAACTCCAGAGATTCCCTCAGAGCTTGAACATTTCTTGTGTAGAACCTCCACCAGGGTAAGACGAGCATCCAGGCTGGTTAGCTTCTTGCCAATAGAGTCCAGGACATCAGCGTAGCTTTTCTCTGGAGAGATAGTGGAGGTGCTGGCCGAGCATTCTGAACGGGGATATCTTGATGCTGTTGTGGTCATTGATGCAGATTTTTGTGTTTTGCCCATTACTATGTTGTCAAAACATTGGTCTACCTAGCTCTCCAGGCTGTCTAATGTTTCCTCTTCCAGTTTGTTTTATTGAGAAATATGAGACAGTGGTTGGTATTTTAAACGTTTCTATGTTGGGCTTCAATTTATTGGCTTGTTTTACTTGAGTTATTACTTGAGCACAGCTCTCACGAGATCTCAGCCACTCATCATGTCCTCACATTCATGCTTCTCACTTAATACTTCCAATTATTAAGTGCAAGCAGCCAAACAATCTCATTTTCATAGTTTATTCTGAATATCTAAACACTGTGGGTGATTTTGGATATGAATGATACATTATATATTAATTATGATTGTTGAATTATATATGTTTTTCCAAATATTCATAATCATACAATCATAATTTCACAACATGCCATTCTAACAAAATAATCCTAATGGGTACCAAATTCGGCACGGTAATGGTAGATAAACTTTTAGTGTTCAACACACACACACATCCTTGTACTTATATCTTTATGAGGACTTTTCAGTTACTTCCATTGACTTCCATTCATTGGGCCTAACCCTAACTCAATTCATACCCTAGTTCTAAACCCAACTCCTGTCCCAAGAACGCAATTTGAAAATGTGAGGACCAGGAAAATGTCCTCACTTTGCGATAAAAATACAAAAAATGGTTCTTAATCAGCAGCAAGTACACACACACACACACAAGGCCAGTACATCCATTCATCGATGTGGAAACTTGGGAATAAGCGCCTTGCCCAAGGTGATATCTACCTGTAGGAGGTCTGGAGCTGGAATTAAATATCAGGATAAATACTATCCCCAGCGTGTGCATCAAGTCTAGACCAACAGTTTCCTGACAAAGCTGGTTGCATTTTAGCCACTAAATGTCACAGCAAGACAGAGAAAGACTAAAGAGGCTTGATTTCTGACGGCAGCCTCAACTGAAAGAAAGAGGACCCGTGTCCTCAGGTGCACCAGAACCAGCCTCTCTCTGACCTTCATAATGTGGGAGGTCAGAGCTATGGGTCTATAGCCTTGAAATCCTTTAGAATGTACTTTCTTTGGCACTGGGACCAGACATGATGTTTTTCATAGCTCTGGAACTCTTTGTTACTTCAGGCTCATAGCAAAGGGGTACTGCAGCACTCCACTCAGCTGACCCGCACAAGCCTTCAGAATCCTTGGGCTGATACAGTCAGGACCAGGAGATTTCCTAGGGTGAAGCTTTTAAAGCTCTCTACGCACCTGGTCAACAGAGATATTAAAGCTACATGCAGAAGATAAATGAGGAGGGGGAGTCAGACCAAGGACCTTCGGGCTACCGCTGAGAGGTAGTTGATGTAACAACGAAGCAGAATTAAAGCTGCTACTGGGGTGGGGCATTCAAACCTGTTTTAATTTTTAGGCCGTGGTTCAGTTTTACTCAACTAAAACTGAATTAATGACGCTGGATTTTTATGCTGGGCCACAGGAAGAAATACTTTGAAAAGCATTATCACTTATTTTTAATTAAAATTAAGAATATTCAGTGCCATCCATGCCCAGATGTCACTAAGGCAATCAAGAAGAGGCTAAACAAAAACATTATGTTTTAAAAGGGAAATAGACTTGACAGTCATCAGCACAAAAATAAAACGCAACCTCAGGGCTCCAAGAATGGAGCCTTGAGGTACCCCCCAGGGGAGGTAAAATCATCCACCATGACCCAGAAACTCCTATCAGAGAAGTAGAACCTGAACCATTAAAGAGCTGAGCCAGTGATGCCCACCCACTGCTCCAGTCTGGAGATGAGAACGTTATGATCCACTGGATAAAAAGCAGCTGGTAAATCTAAAAGCAGTTCCCAGAATCCGTTGCTAAGAATACATCATCAAAAATCCCTAAAAGAGCCGATTCAGTGGTAAGTTTTAAACCCAGACTGGAACACTTCCATAATCATATATTTATCCAGTAAGGCTTCAGCTGGTTGTAAACTGTTGTTCCAAAATTTTGGACAGAAAAGGGTAACTTGGAGATCGGCCTAAAGCTTAACAAAGCAAAATGATTGAGGCCAGATTTCACAATAGTATGTTTAAAATTGTTCTGCTCCACGCTGGAGGTCAAACTACTATTAATAACTTTAAGGATAAAGAGGCCAATAGAAGAAGAAAACCCCTTAAGACGACCTGGAGGAAGAACATCACAGGGGGAGCCAGATGGTTTTATACTGATAACCAGTGTCTCTAGAGAGGAAAGGAAATAATGCTCCCAGTGATCAAAGACAGCGAGGCAGGTGACCAGATGGACGGGTCATAGGAGGGAAGAGAAATACAGGCCCTAATGTCAACCTTGTCCAAGAAATTAAGAAACTAATTACAGAGTTCTCTGGAAGCTTCTAGAGGAACAGGTTCAGGCGCATTAAGAGCAGAGTTAAAAGGAGACATCTGCAAAATCCACTTTTTTAGCCTTTAAATACATTTTGTTGTGTACTTTGAGTCTGTAGGAGAGCAGAATAGTTTAATTTAGTCTCTCCAGGTGCTACGTAGATATTTGTGTGAGTGTTTCCTACAATTAAATCTGCTTTCCGTCCCGTGGGTTTGTGCTCACACGGAGTGTTTTCTTTTATATGTATTTTACTCATGACTTATTTGTGATAAAAGGGGGGCCTTTAGGGTTTTTAATCTTTTTATATTGTTTATCACTTGTGTCTGCTCTAAGTGCTTTCTTCCCCCACATGCCATTGACAAAGAGATAAGAGAGAAGGGTGAGTTATGCTATTATCAGCAACATCTAGGGACTGGCACCAATCCTCACTCCTTTCTCTCTGTTTAAAATCAAGACACATGAACTCTAACCTTACACACACACACACACACACACACACACACACACACACACACACACACACACACACACACACACCCACCTTGAATGTTGTTTGAACTGTGTGTGACCAAGCATGTATAAATAAAGAGAGAGGGGGCTAATACTTCGTAGATTTGCACTGCAAGTGTGAACTACCCTTGCCGCAAGTAAAACTGACTCTGTGTCGTTCCTTACCTTTGAGTTGATTAAATATTACCTATCAAGAATAGTTTAATTTAGTCTCTCCAGGTTCTGCGTAGATATCTTTATAATCTGTTTGCGTCGTATTTTCCTGCCAGTTTCAGCTCAGGAAACGTCTAATTTCTTCGTCCTTTTTATGAAGCAAATCTGGTTTTGATCATAAAAGACAACCAGATGCACCAGACTGTTAGCTGCCAGACAGGAGACACACACACAAACAAATCCTTACTCTTGATAGGAGCTGCAGTTAATGGAAACCTGGTATCAGTCTCCTCCTTCACAGTGAGCTGCTCTCCTTCCTGACTGGTCCAGAGTTCCTCCTGTTCCTCCTTTATCTGGAGGGGCTCTGGCTCCTGCTGATCCACATCAGGACTCTGTTCTTCAGGAGCCTCTTCTTTAACATCTGCTGGCAGCACTGAAACACATTACATGCATTATGAACAACTTTAACTTCATGTTTCTAAGCTGGTAAAGATTCACATTAGAGACAAACATCTGATCAGCAGTTTAGAGAAAACTGAACCTCAAGAACTGACAGTTTAGGTCATGTGCAGAATCTCATATTTAACCCCTGAATTAAATCACTATTATATAAAACATAATTGCCTGAGTTTTGCTGTGAAGCAGATGGTTTGTGAAGTAGAGATTGTTAATTGAATATAGCACAGACAGCTGATATAGCAACATTTAGATATTTAGTAGGAGGATAAGACAAAGGAGGCATAATTTAGCATAAATCAACCACTAGATTGCAGCAACTTGTTCCCTAAACAATTCTTGGTATGTGGTAAATACGTATCAAGCGACATTAGTGGACAGTGCGTGAGAGAAATGCATCAGATCTATTCTATTTTATGATCAGTTTTAATCATCAATTAACACTATATCAATGAGGGTTATTATTTAATGTGTTACTCCATGCTTGTGGCTTTATGTTCAGAATATTTGATGTGCGTACGATAATATAAAATGCATTGCAGGAGCTCTCTCCACATCAGCAACAAGAAGATTACAGAACAGTTTCTGGTTATTGTATTGAACTTCATATTCAGCGAGATGTTTTATCCAAAAAATGTCCGTCCCCTTAAACCAGGGGTCTGTAACCTTTACAATCCAAACACTGCTTTTTTTTTTTCTACAGTTTGTTTTACAGAGAGGAACGGCCAAAATATTCTGGAAAATGAGAAAAGCCAGCAGGGACTCACCCTAAATGACTTGCAGCTGTAATTGTGAACGAAGGTGGTTGAGAAAACTGTTAAATTAAGATCACCTTTATTGGCCAAGTTTGAGTACAAACAAGTGCAATGTGCTTATTTGTTTTACAGCAGATTAGCTGACTACTCTGACTGGGCGGGGGGTGGGTCGGAGAGAGAACCAGCCCCTGGAGAGCGCTGGTTTTGATGGTTCTTGAGCAGGAGAAGATGCTTCACCTGCTGCTGCCATTCAGTCACGAAGCTGGTGATCCACTGACAGGTGGAGGCCGGCACTGTGAGCTGGGTGACCTTCTGATGGAGGATGTCTGGGTTGATGGTGTTTAACTTTACGTTCTCTCTCTGTGTTTAGCTGTGACACCTTCCTGGAGGTTGAGCTGCTGCTGCCAACAACTTAATGTTCTTCTGCTATAGATGATCCACTTGGCCCCGTCTCTCCTAGACATAGCTACTGGCTGAGCTTCTACTGTGACTAACTGTATGTGCTCTCTTTTATACTCTAGACTTGAAAACTGGCTTAGAGTTTATCTGCTTATCTGTGTTTTTCTCCTAGATGAAGCCACTAAAGGAGCTACAACTGCCTTTAACATTTTACTTTTCTTTCACATAGAAAGTACTCCTGGTTCAGGGCTCTCAAACCCCCAGTTGGTCTAGGCAGAGGGCCAGGAGGAGTGAATGTTGCAACTCACTGACTGGATGCAATCGGTTGTGTTTCCTTAGAAATGATTTAACCAATTTGAACACTAAACTGAATCTGACTGCACTGGTTGATAACTAGGATCAGGTGAATTGAATGAGTAAAAAAAATGTGTTAAAATAAATACTATGAAGTCTAAGGATAATCTTTATTAATCTGACTCCTAGCTGTTTTTCCAACTTATACAGGTCCTTCTCAAAATATTGGCATATTGTGATAAAGTTCATTATTTTCCATAATGTCATGATAAAAATTTAACATTCATATATTTTAGATTCATTGCACACTAACTGAAATATTTCAGGTCTTTTATTATCTTAATATGGATTATTTTGGCATACAGCTCATGAAAACCCAAAATTCCTATCTCACAAAATTAGCATATTTCATCCGACCAATAAAAGAAAAGTGTTTTTAATACAAAAAAACGTCAACCTTCAAATAATCATATACAGTTATGCACTCAATACTTGGTCGGGAATCCTTTTGCAGAAATGACTGCTTCCATGCGGCGTGGCATGGAGGCAATCAGCCTGTGGCACTGCTGAGGTCTTATGGAGGCCCAGGATGCTTCGATACCGGCCTTTAGCTCATCCAGAGTGTTGGGTCTTGAGTCTCTCAACGTTCTCTTCACAATATCCCACAGATTCTCTATGGGGTTCAGGTCAGGAGAGTTGGCAGGCCAATTGAGCACAGTGATACCATGGTCAGTAAACCATTTACCAGTGGTTTTGGCACTGTGAGCAGGTGCCAAGTCGTGCTGAAAAATGAAATCTTCATCTCCATAAAGCTTTTCAGCAGTTGGAAGCATGAAGTGTTCCAAAATCTCCTGATAGCTAGCTGCATTGACCCTGCCCTTGATAAAACACAGTGGACCAACACCAGCAGCTGACACGGCACCCCAGACCATCACTGACTGTGGGTACTTGACACTGGACTTCTGGCATTTTGGCATTTCCTTCTCCCCAGTCTTCCTCCAGACTCTGGAACCTTGATTTCCGAATGACATGCAGAATTTGCTTTCATCCGAAAAAAGTTCTTTGGACCACTGAGCAACAGTCCAGTGCTGCTTCTCTGTAGCCCAGGTCAGGCTCTTCTGCCGCTGTTTCTGGTTCAAAAGTGGCTTGACCTGGGGAATGCGGCACCTGTAGCCCATTTCCTGCACACGCCTGTGCACGGTGGCTCTGGATGTTTCTACTTCAGACTCAGTCCACTGCTTCCGCAGGTCCCCCAAGGTCTGGAATCGGCCCTTCTCCACAATCTTCCTCAGGGTCCGGTCACCTCTTCTCGTTGTGCAGCGTTTTCTGCCACACTTTTTCCTTCCCACAGACTTCCCACTGAGGTGCCTTGATACAGCACTCTGGGAACAGCCTATTCGTTCAGAAATTTCTTTCTGTGTCTTACCCTCTTGCTTGAGGGTGTCAATAGTGGCCTTCTGGACAGCAGTCAGGTCGGCAGTCTTACCCATGATTGGGGTTTTGAGTGATGAACCAGGCTGGGAGTTTTAAAGGCCTCAGGAATCTTTTGCAGATGTTTAGAGTTAACTCGTTGATTCAGATGATTAGGTTCATAGCTCGTTTAGAGACCCTTTTAATGATATGCTAATTTTGTGAGATAGGAATTTTGGGTTTTCATGAGCTGTATGCCAAAATCATCCGTATTAAGACAATAAAAGACCTAAAATATATCAGTTAGTGTGCAATGAATCTAAAATGTATGAATGTTAAATTTTCATCATTACATTATGGAAAATAATGAACTTTATCACAATATGCTAATATTTTGAGAAGGACCTGTACTATAATAATATAAAGCATAAGTTCTAATGTTTCCCTTTTGTTAGAATAGGATAAGAAAGCTCATCGACACACATTACAAGGATAAATGGCCCAAGGTCCGTCATAAATGACCTGTGGCTCAGTCCACTGGGTTTGATAGTAGAGCAGCCGGGAACTGGGTTGATTAGAAAGCTGCAGTAACATTTAGATTAAGGATGGACACCAGCTACTACACAACCTACCAGATAAACACCACAATGGTGACACATAGTCTACTGATAATCACTGGGGGAGGGTACATCCATTGCATTGGAGTGCCGGATATAAAACTACATGTGACCTTCTTTCAGGGCTCTTCGTCATCCTTTCACACAATGGCGACGGTCCGAGACGGGAGCCTCAGCGCTGATCTCTGTAATCATTCCTCTGCCTAATTTAAATGAAAGGAGCTAAAAGTTAGAAACTGTTCGAGAGTCGTTCCTTTAAGAGTCAGTGTTAGATAGAGTGTGATCACTTCTGGGGACCAAGGACAGGAGGGACTCCGAGACGTCTGACCGCCAACAGGGTGCGGCAGCTCAGACAAAAGTTTGTGAACAACATTTCAAGACACATTCAAGCTCTTTCAAGGTCCTGTGGTGAACATCTACCTTGACCAGAGCCCAAACACCAGCACTCCTTAGAAGATGGAAGAAAAAGACATCTACAAATGATCTTTGCAAATTGAGGAAGTGTGTTAGAAGTTACTTTGAATGGATTTTCTCCATTTAGATAGCAGAGAGACGGTTGCACCACCTACCAGGAGATGGCGGTAATGTAATACCAAACATGAAAGGATGAATGTTTTCACAGTCCAGACTGTTAATGTGGCTGTTTTTAATTAATTCAGTCAGAATTCATTAATTTATAAATCAATTAATTTTTAGGTTACTTTAAATGTCTCTAGATAAATGACTGTGTTGTAATATAACATTGATATTTTAACATATTCATTGATGGATTAACTACTTATCATATAAGTAGCATTAAACATCTTCCTCAAACATTGAAACTGAAACAACATGAGATGTTTGTCCAAAACTCCTGCAGCTGTAATCATTCCCAACAAACAGATCTTTGTGCTTCCAGCGGCTCCCATACCGCTCCTCTACCGTAATACACCATGGATGGACGCATCTGATTTCTACCGTCAGCGATCGTCGGCTCACTTCACCGCAGTTAGATGATCCTCTGTCGTTTCAAACTCTAATATTTCTGAGCTGGGCTCCAGAAGCTCCTGCTGATGTTTCACTATCCTAACAACGAGTTCTAATTCAGAGGAATAATCCACCAGCAGACTGAAAACGGCTCCTAAACTTTAACTACCATCCACACAGTTGGCATGAAGAAGGAAACATCCAAACCTAATCTGGGCTGGAAAACATCATCCATCATCTGGTGTCTCTTCCTCTGCTGCGTCCTGCCGCTGTTTGAGCTCCTGCTTCCCTCCAGTTTCTTTGACCAGATGTTCCTCAAGCTGCTGGACTTCTTTCCAGAGTTCATCAACTGCTGCTGCTGCAGCTCTCTTACAGCTTTATCAACACTCCCGCTTCTGGGCTGCTGACGAACAGGGAACAAAGGATGAAGAACCCGGAAGAGATCCACGTGTTTGGGAAGAGGGGGCGTGGCCAGCGGAACCGGAAATAAATGTATTGTTCTTATTATGTATTACTGTTGCACGTGTGTTTTTACAGTTGTTTCCAAACACGATGTTTCAAAGTGAATATTTCAAAATACGGATGAAATGTGTTGAGACAAGGTAACAATTAAAATGCTGAGCAATGAGCCAGGAGGCCCCAAAGATTGAAAAACATTTGAACATTAGAACAAACTTCCAAGGAAACACAAATATTTCTAGTTCTACCTGCCTTCTTGTTCCAACAGGTTTGGATATAATTTACATTTAAGTCAGAATCCTTGTAGACTGCAATAAAGGGAGATTTTAGTCTAGAAAAGTTGCATTTATGCAATATAATAATGGATTAGTGATTAAGTCTCAACATTTCTGATCATATTTAGGGACATAAAATGTTCAAATATCAGAAAAACAAACACTGTCCACCATATCCAGGATAAATCAGGAAATATATCCTTCGAAACCGTTTTGACTCCTGAGTCACACGAAGAATCATGAGGCTCGCAGTCAGTCTGTGTCATATTTGAACAAATACTCCTCATTGTTTATTAGGTATGAATATTTGTGTAGCAACATCCAGACCTTTACCTCTTATATACTTTAACTGTATCCAAACTGTAACGTCTCTCATCAGAAAAGAAATAAATAATTTCACGCACATTTTATCAGCTGGAGAAATCAACCAGGCATCAATCAGACAGGAGATATTAATGTAGTAACTCAGAACCACTAGGAACAGCTCTCAGAACCACAGTTTTTTCCTCAGATGAGATTAAAATTGGACAAAATGATCATACTTGTAAAAATGCCCATTTTCTTCTCAAACATATTCATGATTTAACTGTTAACTTATCAAAGAAAAAACAGCTCAAAGTATTTACCAGTAGAAAGCTTAATATCAATGATTTATGGTCAGGGTCAATGGACCTTATGGTTCATTAAAGGTTAAAGCAGAAGACTAATATTTCTTTTTTTTTAAACCGTCTATGCATGGTTTAAGGAACTGTATTTGAAATGGTCTCACGTCTTTACTCACATATACTGTATTCTGAAACTGAAATTTATAAGTGGTTAACAAGATGCGTTGTTCTGTACTTAACCTGCATCTGGAATAATCTCTGCTGGTCCAGATTTGATTTTTACTGTCGGATTTTCTGCCTCTGTTTATTAATGAAATCAAATGTATGCATGAATTTCTTTGGATCAGAATCTGAGGAATGCAGCAGCATGGAGAGGAGGCTGGGTGTGAAGTTTGTTATGGAATGAGGAGATGTTTGCATATAGGGGGTCCTTTTTGTTGCAGAGGACAAAGTCTGTGGGGAGGCATGTCTCCATAAAACCCCAAATCAACTCTCATGGTACTCCCTCTGGGTCTTAAAAATTACCCATCGTTTTATTTCACAGTGACCTTACATCAGGAGCTTATTTAAGAACCAGATCCACATGGAATGAACAATGAGATCTGAATACTGACTGTTAACTCATATGGATAAACCATTTAAGGTAAAACTGTCTGGTATCTCAGACTGCTTTCAGCCCAGATTTAGAGACCACCATCTCCAGATGTCAGTGTAAAGGTTTCAGCCTCAGCTGATTTAGACATTCATGACAGTTTTCCATTAACATCTGTAAATGGTTTATTCTTAATCTAAACAGAAATCAGACAAAAATAACAACATTTTCTATTAAAATTATGACTAATAGGTTGATTAAACAGAATGTAGGAAAGATTCATATGTTTGTGACGCTGTAATTTTCAAATTCCACCTTACATGTGGCAGAAACACAGTGACATCTGCAGATGATTTACTGTATAATCTGGCAAGAAACCATCCTGGGATTAACTTTATCTTCAAATGATAATTGATATGGTGATCATATAGACAACACTTACAAATATGAGGGGCTTTTATTTTGAAATTCCATATTACATTAGGATTAAACTTTTACACTGACATCTATACATGGCGTCCTCCTAATCTGGACATAATTAGCCTGAGATAAAATAGTTTTTTCCTTCATTATACATTTGAGAGGTTTCCATGTTTATGGGGCTTTAATTTTGAACCTCCATATCTCGTATGGATGAACCTTTCACAGTCACAGCTGTAGATGTTAGTTTTGAAGTTTTTAAAATATGATGCTTGAAGAAGGGTCACTTTAACAGTTTTTACACGGCTCACACTGAGGACCTTGGAGACTTCAAGTAAGTGTTTTGTCTTCTCAGAAAGGTGCTAAACTTGTTTTAGATGCAAGTTTTAGATAGACTTTCTTATTTAATGTGTCTCTTTATTTTCATGACTGTTTATATTTTGGATTCTAACTGAAGGAATAAACACTGTGAATGAAACATATGAAATTATGCAGTAAACAAAAGGTGTGAAATAACTAAACGTCTTTTATACTTTTAGACCCCCTTGCTTTGATGGCTGCTTTATATGGCATTGAGTGTAAAGACATAACAATATTTTCTCATAACCCTGTCCTGTCTGACCATTTCTTAATAACCTTTGAGTTTAATTTAACCGAGTACTCCACACCTGAAAGAAAATTTCATTATAGTAGATCATTATCAGACAATGCTGTAACAACCTTTAGAGAATCTGTTCCACTTTTAATTTCCTCATTATCACAGAAAAACACAGTGGAGGGCAATAATTCTGTTTCTGCCCCTTCACAAATTGATTCTATTGTTCATAGTGTTACTTCATCATTGCGTGATGCATTAGACAATGCAGCCCCCTTGAAAAAGAAGATAATTATTCATAGGAGGCTAGCTCCTTGGTTTAACTTTGATCTGCGTACTTTAAAGCACAATGTTAGAAAATTAGAGAGAAAATGTCGCTCTACACATCTAGAGGATTCTTACTTAATCTGGAAAAATAGCCTACTGTTGTATAAAAAGACACTTCGCCAAGCCAGAACAGCTTATTTATCATCATTAATAGAGAACAAGAGTAATCCTGTTTCTCTTTAGTACAGTTGCTAAACTTACACAGAGTCATAGCTCTGTTGAGCCATCCATTCCCTTAGCTCTTAGCAGTCATGACTTTATGGGATTCTTCTTAAATAAAATTGATTCTATTAAAAATCAAAACTTTGACATACTTCCCAAGATGATTACTTTATCCTCAGCAAGTGAGACAACATTAGAAATAACTGCAGAACCTGATTTGTGTTTGGACTGTTTTGATCCTGTGAAGCTTCCTGAGTTATCAGAAATATTAGCTTAATCTAAACCTTCAACTTGTATGTTAGACCCAATCCCAACCAAATTATTTAAGGAAGTGTTCCCTCTGATTACCAGCCCCATTTTAGATATGATTAATTTATCCTTAGTAAATGGATATGTACCACAGGCTTTTAAGGTAGATGTAATTAAACCTTTACTTAAGAAACCTTTGCTTAATCGAGATGACTTGAAAAATTACAGATCTATATCCAGTCTTCCATTCTTATCTAAAATTCTTGAGAAAATAGTTGCTAATCAAATGTGTGAGCATTTACACAGCAACAACCTGTTTGAAGAGTTTCAGTCAGGCTTCAGAGCTCATCATAGCACTGAAACAGCTCTGCTGAAAGTCACTAATGATATTCTTATGGCCTCAGATAATGGACTTGTGTCTGTACTTGTCTAGGTAGATCTCAGTGCTGCATTTGATACAGTCGATCATAATATTCTCTTAGAAAGGCTGGAATATGCTGTAGGGATCAGGGGAACAGCGCTAGGCTGGTTTAAATCTTATTTGTCTGACAGATTCCAGTTTGTTCATGTAAATGATAAATCATCTTTAAACTCCAGGGTTAATTGTGGTGTACCACAGGGCCCAGTACTTGGGCCGATTCTCTTTACTATATATATGCTTCCAATAGGTAAAATTATCAGGCAGCATAGAATAAATTTTCACTGTTATGCTGATGATACTCAGCTTTACTTATCCATGAATCCTGATGAACCCAACCAGTTAGATAGACTACAAGCATGTCTTGAAGATATAAAAATGTGGATGACTTTACATTTTTTGCTTCTAAATTCAGACAAGACAGAAGTTGTCGTCTTTGGACCGAAGTCTTTTAAAAAGAAACTGCTTAGTCAATCACTTAACCTGGATGGCATTAAATTGACCTCCGGTAATGAAGTAAAAAACCTTGGTGTTATTTTTGACCAGGACATGTCATTTAAATCCCATATTAAACAGGTTTCTAGGATTTCCTTCTTACACCTCTGGAACATTGCCAAAATAAGAAATATCCTATCCAGGAGTGACGCTGAAAAACTAGTCCATGCATTTGTTACTTCAAGGCTGGACTATTGCAACTCTTTACTATCAGGATGTCCACAAAATGCAGTTAAAAGCCTTCAGCTGATCCAAAATGCTGCAGCAAGAGTTCTGATGAAAATTAACAGGACAGATCATATTTCTCCTATTTTAGCTTCCCTTCATTGGCTCCCTGTTAAATCCAGAATAGAATTTAAAATTCTCATCCTCACATATAAAGCCCTTAATGATCTAGCTCCATCATACATCAGAGATCTGATTGTTCCATATGTTCCTAACAGAGCACTTCGTTCTCAGACTGCAGGTTTACTGGTGGTTCCTAGAGTCTCTAGAAGTATGCTCATCCAGGAGGAGTGAATGCTGCAAGTCACTGACTGGATGCAATCTGCTGGGTTTCCTTAGACAGAAAAACTTTTTATCCAATTTGAATAAATAACTAACTCTGACAGCACTGTTCAATGGTTAGGATTAATTGGAATGTATGTACCTGACTGTTGTGAAGTGCCTTGAGACAACATGTGCTGTGAATTGGCGCTATATAAATAAAACTGAAATTAATTGAAAGTAGAATGGGAGGCAGATCCTTTAGTTATCAGGCTCCTCTCCTGTGGAACCAGCTCCCGGTTTTGGTCCGTGAGGCAGACACCCTGTCTACTTTTAAGGCTAGGCATAAAACTTTCCTTTTTGATAAAGCTTATAGTTAGCGTGGCTTAGGGTACCTGAGCGATCTTCCTTATTTTTACCTCGGCCTTCCTCCCTCCCTGTTGGACGGAGTAAGGGGGAGTCAGGTTTAGCCTAAACCGACTCAGTTATGGTGGAGGTGCAAACACACCCTCCATATCTGCTACCTGTATGACCCCTTCTCTTTTCCAATGGTTATAATCAATCTGACAAAGAGAGGTATCCCTAACGTTGTGGTTTTTTGTATAACAATGGCCATCAGTGGGCTCTAGATGGATAAACTTCATCAGTTTATTATTTTACTTAGTTCCTCTACACGTGGCCCGCTCTGGGGTGGCCGGTGCTCTGGCACTCGGTGGTTTGGTCTGGCCTCCCCGGCAGCCCCGCGCCATTCCGGACCCTTTGTGGGGGTGCCTTGAGATGACATTGTTGTAAATAAGCGCTATACGAACAAATAAACTGAACTGAAACTAGAAGCTACACCTGGCCTTACTCTGTGTCTACCTGTGACACCTTTCTGGAGAGGGGCATTGTCCAAGCTTCTGCTGGCAACAACTTAATGCTCACCTTCTACAGATGATCCACTTGGCCCTGTCTTTCAGTCTTTAACCCTTTCTCTCTGCTAGATATAGCAATTGCCTGATCTTCCACTGTGACTAACTCTATGTGCTCTCTTTCAGACTCTATCCTTGAAAGCTGGCTCAAAGTGGATCTGTTCTTTCTTTCTAGATGAAACGACTAAAAGAGCTACATCCATTAACATTTACTTTTCCTTCCCATAGAAAGTACTCCTTGATCAGTGCTTCTGTGTTCTTTTTGTGTTTCTGCTCTGTTCTCTCAAACCCCCAGTCGGTCGTGGCAGATGGCCGCTCACACTGAGCCTGGTTCTGCTGGAGGTTTCTTCCTGTTAAAAGGGAGTTTTTCCTCTCCACTGTCGCTACATGCATGCTCAGTATGAGGGATTGCTGCAAAGTCAACACCAGTGACTGTCCACTGTCGCTACATGTTCATCCAGTAGGAGTAACTGCTACAAATCTCTGACTCGATGCAATCTGCTGTGTTTCCTTAGATAGAAAAACTTTTTATCCAATTTGAATAAATAACTGAATCTAACTGCACTATTCAATGGTTTAGGATTAATTGGAATGTATGAACCTGACTTTTGTGAAGTGCCTTGAGACAACATGTGTTGTGAATTGGCACTATATAAATAAACTGAATTGAATTGCTTTACACTGTAAGCATTCTCTCCATGCAGGGAATCACAGGAAGAGCACGACATGGAAGAACCTTAGATAATAAGAAACGCAACAACATTTAATTTCCTTTTAGGATAAATAAACTGTTTTTGAGGGGAAGTTTTGAAAGGGCTTATAAGGTGGCATGCTTTGAAGAACCGATTACAGACATGATGACAGATATATTGTTAGATGGGGGTAAACCAGGGACGAAGTCCAGGGCTATGGGGACCAAAGGAGCTCTGGTCTTGCTCTTACTGTCATTGGGAGAAGATCTGGATGTGTTTGACCTGAAGAAATACTCTGCTTCAGAGGAGGCTCTGTTAGGCTGCTGCCAGTGGGCAAAGCTTCACACAAACCTCTGCAAGTATAATTCATACAGACAAATTTATTTAATCATTTAGTACAATTGTCTCACCTTTCACTCTTCAGACTAAGAGGCTGTAAGCTTTCAGAGAGAAACTGTGAAGCTTTCTGTTCAGTTTTCAGCTCACTATCATGACAAGTGAGAGAGCTGGACCTGAGTGACAACATCCTCCAGGATTCTGGAGTGAAGCTTCTGTCCTTTGGGCTTACCAGACCACACTGTAGACTGGAAATCCTCAGGTCAGTCACTCTGGTCACCTGCTCATTGTTAGCAAACTATCCTTCAGCTGCAGTGGAGGCCTACACATTTGTTTCAAGTCACCCCCAGGTTATCACATTTGGAAATAATGTTTTTCCCTTGTTCTTCTTTTACATATTTTCAGACTAAGTATCTGTAACCTCTCAGGAGACAGTTTTAAACCCCTGTCTTCGGTTCTCATGTCACCATCTTGTCAAGTAAAAGAGCTGGACCTGAGTAACAATTATGTGCAGTAGTCAGGAGTCATGCTCGTGGTTCCTGCACTGAGGAGTCCACACTGTAATCTATAAATTCTTAGGTCAGAGCAAATTTTCATTTTACTCTTTGTCATTCATGTTAAATATCTCCTAGGAATAACTTTTGAGTTTTAAAAGCTATATTCATGATTGACTGTATTAGGCTTTTTGAACTTATTCATTGTGGTGAAGAATTTTTTCTCTGATGTCATTTTTAACACCAATATGACCTCTAAAAGCTCATTTTAAAACAGTTACATGACAAAGAGAGAACCCAAGAAGAAGAAGAGCCTCGTCAAGAAGATGAGACCTGCAAGGAGGAGATGCAGAGGATCACAGCGTAGAGGAACACTGTACAACCTGTTTGACTCGAGGATAACATACCAGATAAATAACATCCAAAGTAGATTTAATAACTTTTTGAGGTAACAAGAGGGGAATTGATAACATTGTTTAAGTAGTATTTGGAGTGATATGATTGAGAATGAAAAGGCAGGGAGACAGGATACATGACATCTTTTAAAATAAGCAAATCAAGCACAAATCAAATAGATTTCCACACAAACCAGCCAACCATCACCAGGTCAGAGTATCTACAGAAACAATCACTACTCAGGTGAGTAGTTACCTTATGTTTTCCATTATTTTGAAATGTTATCTGCTGCTTATGTGTGTTGTTCATGATAAATCTGTGGTTGTGTTTTTATTTTGAAAATACTCATTTTTGGTTTAATGTAGTTCATTGAGGGAGGAGTCTGAAGCCTCAGAGGCCTCTGCCTCTGGCCAGGATGATGGTGAGCCAGAAGAACCAGTGCCAGGAGATTCCACTGACCTGTTCCCAGCTGTTTCCAGAACTGTTTTGCTCCTCCGAAAGGACCCAATTCTACTTAACTGAAACCTACAAGTTAGCTGCTTTATATTCCTTTTTTTTTTTTTTTACATTTTTTATTTATCATTTATTTGTTTTTGAACAAATCCATCCATGTTCTGTACCTGGTTCTTCCATATAGGTCTCCTTTAAATATATAATATGCAGATACAGTATTAGAAATAGAACAGAAGGGGGAAAAAGAACATGAAAAAAAAAAAACTATTGACAATTTCTGGTGTATATAGGTGCAGAGGTGAGAAGGCAGATGAATTGGTTTAGGGAAGGTCCTACGGTTTTCACCGCTCTGTTGTTCATCATGTTTAGTCTCTATACTTCACACTTACTACAGTATCCTTCATGCTTGCTATTCCAGACTGTCACTTTGATGTTGGATTATCATCTATTTGAAAGTGGTTTAATAAATGGGAGCACCCCACAACTTATTTCCCAGTCTGGACATTGTTTGTCAGCGCGTAGGAACCTGGATCCATCCAAACCCAGAAGGGAGCAAAGAAATGGAACCTGATGGTCGCTACAAAATATATTATATATATTATAAAATATATTATATTATATATTATATTTATTGATCTAATACTGGTTACATTAGGATAATGTGTTACAACTTATACATTTTCTGTCGACATTATTGATATATTTACAAATAATATATTATATTATATTATATTTACATACAAGCAACAATATTTCTACCAATAAAAGCAGGAACATCAACATTAATAATAATAATTACAATAGTTTTAAGTGTGATATCCATTTCTAATCCTCTTTTTATACTTTTTAATGGTGGGACATTGCTTGAGCTCCACATTTGGAATATTGTAAAGTTTCATCACAATAGTGTTATTGTTCAAAAGTTGATGCCAAGTGTTGTTTTATCTTTTATTTGTTTTTTGTGTTACATTGTTAAACTGCAAATTATGTACACAAATCTCATCTCCTGTGTACTTAGTATATGCTTAAATACAGGTAACAGAAACTGATTGTTCGATAAACAAATTCATTTTCATCTGTGGACCCCCTGAGATAGCTTTGGCCCCCCTAATTAGTTGACAATTATTTCATCATGATTAATCTGATTGTTTCAACCCTAAATTGGAGTATTTTTTTAAGCTGCAGCCACTGACCCGAACCAGCTCACTGACACAATGACAGCATAAACCAGTTTTGGCGAGGACATTTGTGTGTCCACCAAGATATTTTGCACATACAGCCACAGCAACCACACCTGAGGAAGCTGGGCCAGAACAAATGAAGAGGCCCACACCAGAGGGGACCAGCTCTTATATAAGCAGGCCAAGAACAAACCAACTAAGGACAGCAGAGCAGCTAAAAGAAGCTGTGAAAGGACAAAGTTATCCACAATGGGGGTTTCATGCTGCGTGTTTATTGCAGCTCAATGATCTAAAAAGGGCTTAAATAATGATTAAATCTTTTCCGCAATCATAACCAGCAAGGTTTTTTTTTCTGTAAATTCTAGTGTGTTGGTTTAGATTTTACTTAAAGGCAAAGCTTTCATCACCTTCATCACACCCAAACTGTTCTCTTCAGTTGGATTTTTGTGTTTAATTGTGATGTAAGGGCAAAAATGTTATCACAAGCATCTCAATCAAAGGGTTTGTTCCCTATGTGGATTCTCATATGTCTGTTTAATTGCGACTTGGAGACAAATCTTTTTCCACATGCATCACAAACAAAGGGTTTATCTCCTGTGTGAATTCTCACATGCTTGTTTAAATATGACATTTCCAAAAATCTTTTTCCACAAGTATCACAACTAAAGGATTTCTCCCCTGTGTGGGTTTTTGTGTGCTGGGTTAAAGTTGTTTTTTGAGTAAATCTCTTCCCACAAAGATCACAACTATAAGGTTTGTCTCCTGTGTGGATTCTCACGTGTTTTTTTAAATCTGACTTTTGGCTAAATCTTTTTCCACATGCATCACAATCGAAGGGTTTTTCTCCTGTGTGGATTATCATGTGTATGTTTAAAAGTGACTTGTAGGCAAATCTTTTCCCACATGCATCACAAACAAAGGGTTTATCTCCTGTGTGGATTCTCACGTGGTGGTTTAAATGTGACTTCATGAAAAATCTTTTTCCGCAAGTATCGCAACTAAAGGATTTCTCCCCTGTGTGGGTTCTTGTGTGCTGGGTTAAAGTTGTTTTTTGGGTAAATCTTTTCCCACACAGATCACACCTATAAGGTTTGTCTCCTGTGTGGATTTTCACGTGTTTGTTTAAATTTGACTTGGAGACAAATCTTCTTCCACATGCATCACAATCAAAGGGTTTTTCTCCTGTGTGGATTCTCATGTGTATGTTTAAATCTGACTTGGAGGCAAATCTTTTCTCACAACCATCACAACTAAAGGGTTGATCTCCTGTGTGGATTCTCATGTGGTTGTTTAAAAGTGACTTGTAGGCAAATCTTTTTCCGCAAGTATCACAGCCAAGGGACTTCTCCCCTGTGTGGGTTATTATGTGCTGGTTTAAAGTTGTTTTACGGATAAATCGTTTCCCACAAACATTACAACTAAGTGGTTTCTCCCCTGTGTGGCTTTTTGCGTGTGGAGCTAAAGTGGAGCTTTGGTTAAATTGTTTCCCACAAACATTACAACCAAAGGGTTTTTCACCTGTGTGGATTCTTCTGTGTGGCGCTAAATGTGACTTTTTGGCAAATCTTTTTTCACAAGTATCACAACCAAAGAATTTCTCCCCTGCGTGGACAGTCATGTGTCTGCTTAGATCGCGTTTCCTGTTAAAACGTTTACCACACTCAACGCAGTTAAAGGTTTTACTACTCCTCTGGACTTTAGTTAGTGAATCTATGTTTTTCTTTTCTCTGAAACATGTCTCGTTACCAGAACAATCTGAAGACGTTAATCTTGGATGACATGTGATGTGACTCTGAAGAGAGCGTCTGGTAGCAAATTTTCCCCCACACTCAGAGCAGCTCAAAGATTTGTTGACAGTGTTTTTGTCTGACCCTGGAGTCCTGCTCTCCTTCCAATCATCCCCACTGTCTTCAGTTTCAGAGTCAGCCAAATGTTTAAGCTCAGATTCATGATGCTTCACATCATCATCTTCACTGTCTTCAGTCTCTGTATAGTTGGGAGAGCATCCATGAGTATTTAGATCTGGGTTCCTGCTGGATTCTGCTGTCCCACAGTCCTCTACTTTAATTTCTGCTTTTATCTGGTCACCTGAGCTGCTGCTTGGAAGATCTCTATCTTCTGTTTGTTGTTGATGAAGCTGAGAGAACAGAGGTTTCTTCTCATCTTCTTCACTCATCATATGAACAACAGTTAATGGAAGCCTGGTATCATCAGTCTCCTTCTTCACATTCAGTTGTTCTCCATCCTGGCTGGCCCAGATTCTTTCACTTTCCTCCTTTATGTGGAGGAGCTCCAGCTCCTGCTGGTCCATATCAGGACTCTGTTCTTCAGGAGCCTCTTCTTTAACATCTGCAGACATCATTGAAACACATTAATTCAATTCAATTCAGTTTATTTATATAGCGCCAATTCACAACACATGTCGTCTCAAGGCACTTCACAACAGTCAGGTACATACATTCCAATTAATCCTAACCATTGAACAGTGCAGTCAGATTATGTTATTTATTCAAATTGGATAAAAAGATTTTCTGTCTAAGGATACCCAGCATATTGCATCCAGTCAGTGACTTGCAGCATTCACTACTCCTGGATGAGCATACTTCTAGAGACTCTAGGAACCACCAATAAACCAGATACATCAGATCTCTGATGTATGATGGAGCTAGATCTAGAATTACATGCATTATGAACAAATTTATCTTAGAACTAGAGAAGAAATTCTGATAAATATTATCAGTGAACAGTACAGTACGTAAAATCAGAGTTGCCACAATGGTATGATAACCTTATGTGTGAATATTACGGTTTCACGGAGTCATGGTATAAATATGAAATTCTAAAACACAAAGGTATCCAATGATTTAATTGTCTTTCTTTAAAGCTGAAAAATAATTTTTATCACATTGCTGGTTTAAAACAGAGTATATTTCCTTTTTTGTTTTAAAGATGGGGGATTTACGGTGGCGCAGTTGGTAGCATTGTTTCCTAGCAGCAAGAAGGTCCTGGGATTGACTCCCGGCCGGGGGGGTCTTTCTGAATTGAGTTTGCATGTTCTCCCCATGCACGCGTGGGTTCTCACCGGGTACTCCAGCTTCCTCCCACAGTCCAAAAACATGCTTGTTAGGTTAATTGGTCTCTCTAAATTGCCCTTAGGTGTGTGTTGCCCTGCGTTGGAATGAAAAATGACTGACTGTTTTAAAGATTTTGATAACTGTTGACGCTTTTATTAGAAAGCTTGATGCTTTTGATGGGTTATGATTTTACTCAGAATGTCTCTTTACAGTAACACCTTAGTTCGGTAACACATAATAATTTCAATAATAGAAATGAATCAATCAACTCAACCTGTCTTTCCCTGATGCTGAAACTAGTGAGTTTGGAGAGGCTTTGAAGACGGAGGCTCATCTATGCACCTGATAGGGATGTTTCTTCTGGTAACAACGAGCGATTTCTTGAGGGAAAGACGGCTTAATCTTCCGTTTTCTTCCTCTAAGTGGACAGGCACTGATGCTCCAGGGTTCGTTGGTCAAACAAGAACTTTGTTGTCATATGTCTCAGAAGACAATAGCTTCCAGAGGCTGAACAGTTGAAGGAAACCCCGGAGGTATAAAATGAGGTTGATTCAGGACTTCCAGAAGCCTTAACCTTAGAGCAACCAGTTGTTCACCTATCAAGTTCACTTCTGTTGACTGGATAAAAAGGCCATAGATGAAATCAGCTTCTTAATTTTGAGCCACAGTCCTCCCAGGGCACACAGGTTGATCCTCTTTTTAATGCAGTCGATCAGCTGGGCTGTGTCTCTGGTCCTCCGATTCATCTGTAGCATCTTTTCTCCATCTGATCTTGTTCGCTGGTCTTCTGCGAAGAAACAACCGCAGTTCCCTTTTTTGGCATTACTTTTATAGTGCAGATGCTCTTACTGGTCAGCCCTTTCTTAGGCTTCTCCGTTATTGCGCAACATGCTATTAACCAATATATTATTGCTCAATACTTAGTCATGGTCATCGTGACTTTCTGGTGCTGTTTTTCAGCCTTGAAGATTCCAGTAATAGCCACGCAGCTGGCTGTAGTCTCGTCCTCCTTTCCTTGCGTTGCTTGTTGGTCTTCAAAAGATTTGCTGTCGGCCCGCAGCCGGCTCTCATCACTCCTAGTCATCCTACAGTTCTCTCCCTATTCTGCTCAGTCTTAAACTTTACACAGTATTACCCATTCCATTCTCAGCTGTTGCATTTACCTTTGAACACAGTTATAAAACCATCACTTCATTATTTTTATTCATACATCACAACTGATCAACATAATATCTCTTTCATATATAGCTGATTGAGAATTTTAAACCTTAATATTTTTTATTTTAATTATCAGTTTTCAATCATATTTCAATCATATGTCTTTTGACTTGATAATCAAAGATTACTCATTTCGTTTAATACATGAAAAAATTGAAAATCATCACATCATTTTCTTGGTTTTACTTGTTTATACTTCTGCAAAAGATAAGACAGTTAATATGTGACTCCACACAGGCCTCTCCAGCTTTCAGTACCAGAATATAAGAATATGCTTGTTTCACTATCTACTGCTTCAACTGTGTATTTTAATAATTGTTGCATGGATTACACAAAAGGATATTTATTGTAATTTTTATGGATTTAACTGTGAGCAGTTAATGAATGTTGCATGGATTACAGGGAAAGATCTCACCTTATTTTGACAGATGGAATGACACAGCTGTCCAGAGAAAAGTAAGACAATGAGGGAGACCATCCTGGATATACAAGCATGCAGGACAACCTTTTTTTTTTTCTTCCGGCATCGTAGAATGGGCAGAGGAGGAGCACCGTCCGGGAATTTATTCAACATCAGCTAAAACTCCCCAGGGACGAGGTCGACAAAAAAAAAAAAAAATCACATTCCACCGTATTCACCAGCTCGCAAGAAAGAAGCCTGTTAACAACCGGCCTTGGAAAATGTTAGCTAAATTTAGGCACTACAAGCAAAAAGAGCAGGTTAGAAGTCGGAGAAGAGAGCTACGGGGAACAGAGCTCAGCATTAATGACCAGTTTCCAAAGGAGATCCTTGATCGGAAAAGTATTATTCCCAACCAAGAAGAAATATATTACCAAAGGTATCAGAGCTACAGTGGCTATGGATAACTCTATGTTAATGATCAGTTGTTCAGGGACCAGGGTCACTCTGTGGCTTTATTAGGAGCAACAAGTTAGTCTTAAACATGTAATACTGGTTAGACAAGAGTTTAGATAAACTAGCAATTGTTATTGTTATTGCACAAAGTGTGTCACACTCACACACACATATACACACAAACATACACTCATCGGCCACTTTATTAGGTACACCCGTCCAACTGTTCGTTAACACAAATTTCTAATCAGCCAATCACATGGCAGCAACTCAATGCATTTAGGCATGTAGACATGGTCAATATGATCTGCTGCAGTTCAAACCGAGCATCAGAATGGGGAAGAAAGGTGATTTAAGTGACTTTGAACGTGGCATGGTTGTTGGTACCAGACGGGCTGGTCTGAGTATTTCAGAAACTGCTGATCTACTGGGATTTTCACGCACTACCATCTCAAGGGTTGACAGAGAATGGTCCGAAAAAGAGAGAATATCCAGTGAGCAGAAGTTCTGTGGGCGCAAATGCCTTGTTGATGCCAGAGGTCAGAGGAGAATGGCCAGACTGGTTCGAGCCGATAGAAAGGCAACAGTAACTCAAATAACCACTTGTTACAACCAAGGCATGCAGAAGAGCATCTTTGAACGCACAACACGTCAAACCTGGAGGCACATGGGCTACAGCAGCAGAAGACCATACCAGGTGCCACTCATGTCAGCTAAGAACAGGAAACTGAGGCTACAATTCGCACAGGCTCACTAAAATTGGACAATAGAAGATTGGATAAACGTTGCCTGGTCTGATGAGTCTCGATTTCTGCTGCAACATTCGGATGGTAGGGTCAGAATTTGGTGTCAACATGAAAGCATGGATCCATCCTGCCTTGTGTCAAAGGTTCAGGCTGGTGGTGGTGGTGTAATGGTGTGGGGGATACTTTTTTGGCACACTTTGGGCCCCTAAGTACCAATTGATATCATGCCAACACCACAGCCTACCTGAGTATTGTTGATGACCATGTCCATCTCTTTATGACCACAGCGTACCCATCTTCTGATGGTTACTTCCAGCAGGATAACGCGCCATGTCATAAAGCACGAATCATCTCAGACTGGTTTCTTGAACATGACAATGAGTTCACTGGACTCGGCCTCCACAGTCACCAGATCTCAATCCAATAGAGCATCTTTGGGATGTGGTGGAACGGGAGATTCACATCATGGATGCAGCCGACAAATCTGCAGCATCTGTGTGATGCTATCATGTGTCAGGGCCACAGGAGCCGTAGGGGACGAGTGGGTGAACAGCGCCAAGGCTTTTTTGGAATCATCAAATGCCTGTAACCTGCCGGGGGTTCACTCTATTTGCTGGTCATCTTTTTTACCTTTAAATGCTTCGTACAATGGATGCATAAGGTGAGCAGCCCGTGGAATGAAACGGTTATAAAAGTACACCATCCCCAAAATCTCTTGCAGGGGCTTCACGGAGGGGGGAAAAACCGAAACCGTTTCAACCTTGGCAGGCAGGGGAACTGCCCCCTGAGGAGACACCTTGTGTCCTAGGAACTCAACAGCAGGCAGACCGAAATTGCATTTAGACGGGTTCACGATCACGCCATGTTCACTGAGCTGCACAAACACCTCCTAGGGATGCACCATGTGTTGCTCGGAAGAAGGACTAGCCACCAGGATATCATCCAAATAGAAAACAAAACAGCGTGCCCTGCAGTACCGAGTCCATGATTCGCTGGAACATCTGTGCAGCACCTTTAAGGCCGAACGGCATCCGTAAAAGCTCAAAAAAACCAAAAGGAGCGATTTTCACTTCTGTTAATGGTTGCTCATTCCCTATTTTACAACTTGCAATTGGTATATGGGTTAGGTTGATTTTAGTGGCTCGACACAAGTCCCAAGGGCATTGTTTTAACAAGTTTGGCTTAAGGCAACCTATAAAAACCTCCTAAAATCATTTGGAACCAGGCAACAAAACTTTTTACCACCAACAAAAAACCCCAAAATAAGGTGACTCAAATAATTCACCACAATAAATTATTGTCCACAATAAATCTAGACTTTTATATGCTTTATTTAACTAGTAATGCTTTTGCAGGTGTCAGTAACAGCTTAACAATCAGCAAAACTTAAAAAAATTGAATAATAGAAATAAATCAATCAACTTAACCTATCTGACCCTAATGCTGAAACTGGGAAGGCTGAAGAGGCTTTGGAGACGGAGGCTCACCATGGATCCAAATGGAATGATTTCTTCAGTAGGCCACAAGTGATTGTTTTCTTGGATGAGAGGCAAATCTTCAGTTTTCTTCCTCTAAGTGGACAGGCGCTGATGATCAGGGTTTCGAAGGTCAATTTGGAAAAAATAAAAAACAAAAAAAAGCATTTAAAAAACAGAAACTCTGTTGGCATATGTTTCAAAAGTCGGTAGCTTCCAGAGGCTAAATAGTTGAAGGAAACGTTTGAGGTGTAATTGAGGTTGGTTCAAGATTTCCAGAAGCCTGAAACTTAGAGCAATCAGTTGTTCACTGACCAAGTTCACTTCAGTTGTCTTGGTAAAAATGCAACAGATGAAATTCAGATTCTCAATTCTGAGTTGCAGCTCTTCTCAGGGCACACGGGTTGATCCTCTCTATAATGCAGAGTTAGCAGGGCTGCGTCTCCAGTCTTATGATTCATCTGTAGCTTCTTTCTTCGTCCAATCTTGTTCGCTGGTCTTCTGCGAGGAAACAACCCCGTTTCTTTCATTGGCACAGTTTTTATAGTGCAGATAGCCTCACTGCTCATCCCCTGTTGCCGGGCAAGCTATCCCATCATTGAGTTACATGGTCGCCGTGACTTTTCGGTGCTGTCTCTTGGCCTCCGTAGACAGAGTTGTAAACAGCCCCCAGCTGGCTCCCTGTGTTATGACTTTTGCCTGTTTTTTGACCTTCATGACTCCCGCTCCCGTCCTGGTGCCATGACTTTTGCCTGTTTTTTGAAGTTCAGACTGATGAAAAACAGCATGCACCTGGCTTCTCGTTTTTCGCTCCCATGCTTGTTATGACTTGAGCTTGCTCGTTGACCTTCCATCCATGCCCAGTTCCCGTGAGCTGGCTCTGCCACTCCCGTCCTAATGTTATGTCTCTGCCACCTCTGGCTCCCAAGCCATGGTGCCCTCCTTATCTGCTCAGCCTCAAGCTTTCTAACACAGTATTTATCTGCTTCTTGCTCTCATACCAGTTACAGCTAAAAAAAAAAAACATCACTTCATTTTTATGAATACATCACAATTGATTAACATTACCACCCTTCATTACATTTAATAATTGTAGTAAAATAGAAAATCATCATACATGTTGCTTTGATTATACTTGTAGTTTTCTACTTCTGAAAAAGATAAGACAGTTAAGACTTCTGAAAAAGATAAGACAGTCACAGTTAATGTGTGACTTTAAAACTGTATTATAATCTTAACTGAGAAAAAGCTTGTTCATGTTAAAAAACCCTCCAATGTGGCAGAATTACAACAATTCTGCAAAGATGAGTGGACCAAAATTCCTCCACAGGGCTGTAAAAGACTCATTGCATGTTATAGCAAACGCTTTACTGTAGTTGTTGCTGTTGAGGGTTAGCCCAACCAGTTATTAGGTTTAGGTGGCAAACACTTTTTCACCACTATCTATCTGGTGAATAGCCACTCCTGGGCAAACTAAATAAGCGAGCTGCTGCTGCTTTTCAGCACAAGCAACTGGGACTTCCACAAATCTGCCACTATTGGCTAGCTAAACTGATAACAGACATGGAACAAAATTGCTTCCTGGGACCTACGCAATATGGTGTAAAGAGGCTCTTAAACTATGCTTAAATCTTTTACACAATCATAACCAGCAAAGGGTTTATCTTTTATTTAATCAAAAAAGTGTCTCTCAAGTTTGGTTTCTTGTGTGTATGTTTAAAGATGACTTGAAGAAAAAGACGTTGCCACAAGCATCTGAACCAAATGTTTTTTTCTCTCCTGTGTGGATTTGTCATGTGTTTGTATGAATATGATTTTGAAGCAAACCTTTTTCCACATGGATCACAAGCAAAGGGTTAGTCTCCTGTGTGGATTCTCATGTGTTTATCTAAAGTTGACTTCCGCACAAAGCTTTTTCCACATACATCACAAGCAAAGGGTTTGTCTCCTGTGTGGATTCTCATGTGTCTGTTTAATTGTGACTTGAAGAAAAATCTTTTTCCACATGCATCACAACTAAAAGGTTTATCTCCTGTGTGAATTCTCATGTGCGTGTTTAATTCTGACTTGTAGCAAAATCTTTTTCCACATGCATCACAACCAAAAGGTTTATCTCCTGTGTGGATTCTCACGTGTTTATCTAAAGTAGACTTCAGCACAAATCTTTTCCCACATGCATCACAACCAAAAGGTTTGTCTCCTGTGTGGATACTCATGTGTTTATCTAAAGTTGACTTCCGCACAAAGCCTTTTCCACATACATCACAAGCAAAGGATTTGTCTCCTGTGTGGATTCTCATGTGTGTGTTTAATTGGGACATGAACACAAATCTTTTTCCACATGCATCACAACTAAAAGGTTTATCTCCTGTGTGAATTCTCATGTGCGTGTTTAATTCTAAGTTGTAGCAAAATCTTTTTCCACATGCATCACAACCAAAAGGTTTATCTCCTGTGTGGATTCTCATGTGTTTATCTAAAGTTGACTTCCGCACAAAGCTTTTTCCACATACATCACAACCAAAGGGTTTGTCTCCTGTGTGGATTCTCATGTGTCTGTTTAATTGTGACATAAAGTCAAATCTTTTTCCACATGCATCACAACCAAAGGGTTTGTCTCCTGTGTGGATTCTCATGTGTATGTTTAATTCTGACTTGTAGCAAAATCTTTTTCCACATGCATCACAACCAAAAGGTTTATCTCCTGTGTGGATTCTCACGTGTTTATCTAAAGTTGACTTCTGCACAAAGCCTTTTCCACATACATCACAAGCAAAGGGTTTGTCTCCTGTGTGCATACTCATGTGTTTATCTAAAGTTGACTTCCGCACAAAGCCTTTTCCACATACATCACAAGCAAAGGGTTTGTCTCCTGTGTGGATTTTCATGTGCTTATTTAAATCTGACTTGTAGGCAAATCTTTTTCCACATGCATCACAACTAAAAGGTTTCTCCCCAGTATGGACTTTTGTGTGTTGTTTTAAATTATATTTCCTGATAAAACCTTGACCACACTCACCACAATTAAACGTTTTACTACCTTTCTGGACATTTGTCAGTGAATCTATAATTTTTTTTTCTCTGAAACAAGTCTCATTAATGGAACAATCTGAAGACGTTAATCTTGGATGACATGTCATGTGACTATGAAGAGAGCGTCTGTTAGCAAATTTTCCTCCACACTCAGAGCAGCTCAAAGATTTGTTGACAGCGTTTCTGCCTGACCCTGGAGTCCTGCTCTCCTTCCAATCATCCTCACTGTCTTCAGTTTCAGAGTTTGATAAGTGTTTAAGCTCAGATTCATGATGCTTCACATCATCATCCTCTTCATCATCTTTACCATCTTTAGTCAGTGAATAGTTGGAAGAGCCTCCATGAGTATTTAGATCTGGGTTTATGCTGGTTTCTGCTGTTCCACAGCCCTCTTCTTTAATTTCTGCTTTTATCTGGTCAGTTGAGATGCTTCTTGGAAGATCTCCGTCTTCTGTCTGGTGTTGATGAAGCTGAGAGAACAGAGGTTTCTCTTCATCCTCTTCACTCTTCATATGAACAACAGTTACTGGAAACCCTGTATAATCAGTCTTCTCCTTCACATTCAGTTGTTCTTGATCCTGGCTGACCCAGATTCTTTCATTTTCCTCCTTTATGTGGAGGAGCTCCAGCTCCTGCTGGTCCATATCAGGACTCTGTTCTTCAGGAGCCTCTTCTTTAAAATCTGCAGACATCATTGAAACACTTTATATGCAGAATGAACAACTTTACCTTGACAATGTTACAAAGATGATAAAGATTAGAACTAGATAAACAATCTGATATACACTCACCGGCCACTTTATTAGGTACACCTGTCCAACAGCTCGTTAACTCTAATTTCTAATCAGCCAATCACATGGCAGCAACTCAATGTATTTAGACATATAGACATGGTCAAGACAATCTGCTGCAGTTCAAACCGAGCATCCGAATGGGGAAGAAAGGTGATTTAGGTGACTTTGAACATGGCATGGTTGCTGGTGCCAGACAGGCTGGTCTGAGTATTTTAGAAACTGCTGATCTCCTGGGATTTTCACGCCGTACCATCTCTAGGGTTTACAGAGAATGGTCAGAAAAAGAGAAAATATCCAGTGAGCAGCAGTTCTGTGGGCGCAAATGCCTTGTTGATGCCAGAGGTCAGAGGAGAATGGCCAGACTGGTTCGAGCAGATAGAAAGGAAACAATAACTCAAATAACCACTCGTTACAACCAAGGCATACAGAAGAGCATCTCTGAACCCACAAGACGTTGAACCTTGAGGCGGATGGACTACAAGAGCAGAAGACCACACCGGGTGCCACTCATGTCAGTTAAGAACAGGAAACTGAGGCTACAATTGGCACAGGCTCACCAAAATTGGACAATAGAAGGTTGGAAAAACGTTGCCTGGTCTGATGAGTCTCGATTTCAGCTACGACATTCGGATGGTAGGGTCAGAATTTGGCTTCAATAACCTGAACGCATGGATCCATCCTGCCTTGTGTCAACGGTTCAGGCTGGTGGTGGTGGTGTGGGGGATATTTTCTTGGCACACTTTGGGCCCCTTAGTACCAATTGAGCATCGTGTCAACGGCACAGCCTACCTGAGTATTGTTGCTGACCATATAACTTTATGACCACAGTGTGACCATCTTCTGATGGTTACTTCCAGCAGGATTGGAAGACATCTCAGATTGGTTTCTTGAACATGACAATGAGTTCACTGTACTCAAACGGCCTCCACAGTCACCAGATCTCAATCCAATAGAGCACCTTTGGGATGTGGTGGAACAGGAGATTCGCATCATGGATGTGCAGCCGACAAATCTGCAGCACATGTGTGGTGCTATCATGTCAATATGGACCAAACTCTCTGAGGAATGTTTCCAGTACCTTGTTGAATCTATGCCACTTTTGTAAATATGAATCTGAGGATATTATTTAATATATAATATTAATATTTTAATATTAATATTTCAATATTTTACCAAATAATATTCCGGTCTGTTAAGGATTGTCCTGTGAATACCAGCCCCCTTAAGGCGATGGTATTAGGACAGAATAGAAAGGTGTGAGACGAGCTCTGACATTATTGAACAGCATAAACTCTGCACACATATGGAATGAATTCACACAATTTCTTAAAATACAAGAATTTATTAACAAAAATAAGTCAGCTCAAAGTCAAACATATTTCAATCAACAAACTCTTTACTATGCTAAAACAATCCAACTAAACTACCAAGCAGAATTAAAGAATAATGAAGATTAATGGACTATGTACAATATAAACTAGTTGATTAAAGATTATTAGAAATCATGACCAAAAAGAGTGATGCAACATTACCATGCATTGTTTATGTTTGAGAACCAAGGATTATCTTGAAGAATCTAGAAGTGAAGTGAAGTTAGTTTTGGAACTAACTTAGAAAATAATCAGCAACATTTAGACAACTCTTCACAATGCAAGATCAGATTAAATATTATTTTAATAAAATCATGTTTTAAATAATGATCTGCTGAATAAAACCAACCTCCTGGATGACTAATTCTCAACGCTGTCTAATTAACTGCCTTTATTTATTAAAATAATATTTGGAGAAATATTATTGAGTATTTTGGAAAAGAGCCAAATCTTTCTGGAGGAATGGGGCTTAATGGTGTTTACTTAGTTATCAACTCTAGCAAATGATGTTCAGGGACTATTATTCACTAGCTTGAAAACTAACAACCTTTCTGTTGACTAGCCTTAATGCTAGCACACGTGTTCTTACCGGCTGGCCGTTGGGCTAACAAAGAAGTTAGCTAAAGTGCTAAGCTAGAAGAAAGCTTAGCGCCAGAATCAACACATACCTTTAAAATACCAGAGTTAAAATGCATAAGCGCGGACGGCGCGTTATGAGCAATGTTCTGGTTAGAACCACCCTTTTAATAAAGTTTATCTTAGCTTCAAAACATACAAAGAACACGAACCGGCCTGGGTGCTACAGGTAGCATGCTAGCACCAAGATAGCCGAGTTCCACAAAACAAACTTCATAACATGAAAACGTTTAGATCATTTAATCCTAACTGTTAATCTGTTAATCTGCCCAAACCCAACCTCTGAAACTGTTGAGGGAATGTTGTCCAAGGGCGAAGTTTGAAGAAAATATCCGTCGTGAACAAAGAGTTAGCTTCCCGCTAACTTCCTCAGTTTCTTCCGATCAGAAGGTGCGTTCGTTCTGTGAACAAAGGTTAGCTTCCCGCTAGCCTCCTCAGTTTCTCCCGATCAGAAGGTGACCAGCTGTTCGTTACCGTAAACACGTTTGCGGGCCGTAGTCTTTCCTCCAGACTCGGCTTGTTGAAACAGCTTCTCCACCGGGGCTTCTCTCGAACACCGTTTGCTTCTGTGGGGCCTCGAAGAGAAAATGTAAGCAACTCTTACACCTTAATTTCCCCGTTCATGAATGAAAATACCGGATACACAGACAGTATTTCATTCTACTTAACTTTTGCATATGATCGGTGATCGTATGCTCCGGATCCAGTTGAATTTATGTCTTTTTGCCAGCAAAAGACATCAGCGCGCTGTGGTTCCCTCCTGACCGGTCCCTCTGGAAGGCCGTATGGAAGAGAAAGACTTGTGGAAAGGTGGGGGCTTTTATTTGGGTATTGACGCCACAAGAAGTCCGCAGTTACCCCCTTTCATGGCTGTGCTGGAAGAAGGTTAATGCACTTTATTTTGAAAAGTTCCAGGAAAGTATGTACTGGAGTTTTAGCGTTGAAACCCATGGCTGTATGGTCCCAACACCACGAAGGATTAAGGCAGTTCTGAAGCCAAAAGGGGGTCCAACCCTGTAGTAGCAAGGTGTACCTAATAAAGTGGCCAGTGAGCGTATGTCAAAACATGCGGCTCAGATGTTAGAGATGTGCTACTACTTCTAGCGTCACTGTGAGTAACCATGTTCACAAGAAAAATGAAACACTGATTTTAGTTTTGTCAAAGTGCTCTTACTGTTCATACTTCACATAGGAAATTCAAATTTTTTACAACAATTTGTCCTCTAATATTTACTGTGACCTCCACGATTTTGTTCCCTACAGACATTCAATTACGTCCCTCAAAATCTATCAAATGTTGGTCATTGTTTTTCATTCCTTGGGTAAATATCTGGTAAGATGTTTGTTGTTGTAGAGCAGTTGTGTCCACATTTGTGACACATGGAAAAAAAACGACCAGCATGTAATTGTCCCTCTGAATCTTGTGTGCAAAGCAGCCCTGCAACTATTGTCATTGGCCTTATGTATTTTATATAATAAGGTCAGGTCAGAGGGCATGTTTTAACTCACATAATGAACCCCGGACGCTGTTTCAGGCACACATGAACATTTCTTTGGTCATAACACTGGTACAATCACACAGAAATTTACAGTTTTCTAAAGCTTTTCAAGGTTCTACCCTGACCCAAGCTGAGCCTAACCCAGCCACAGAACCTTTGGCTCTAGAGGCAGGTCCTTTCTAAATTTCTTCAGAAATTTTCTAGTTATTATTATTATGTATTTTATAACTATTTTATGTTCATACTTCAGAGTATGCTACTACTTTGTAACGCACTTTAAAACAACCACAGCTGCAACAAAATAGAAGTAAGGATCAAGGATCAAGAATCTTTATTGTCATTATGTCACCATAATGAAACTCTTGTTTAGGCTCGGCTCCAAAGACATACATGAATTGCACAGACTTAGTTGAACAAACGCTTACAAAAATGAAGGACATATTTTGCAAGATATAAAACACCTTGAAAACATTTTTGTTTGACACTTGTAGAATTCTCCAACTTTGTCATTAAGAGGCGGGGTACACCCTGGACAGGTCGCCAGTCCATCGCAAGACAACAAACAACCATGCACACACCTTTTCACAATTCAGAGTCCAATTAACCTAACAGTCATGTTCTTGGACTGTAGGAGGAAGCCAGAGTACCCGGAAAGAACCCACGCATGCACGGGGAGAACATGTAAACTCCATGCAGAAAGAACCCCGGCCGGGTGTTGAGCTTAGAACCTTCTTGCTGCAAGGCAACAGTGCTAATAACTGCGTTACCGTGCAGCCTACAAAGTTCATCAAACAAAATTAATTTTAAAATTAAATGAAATACTGTAAGAAACAAAAGGTAAGAAAGTGAGTGAGGTTTAATTATTCAACTTCTTTGCCAGTGTGGTGGAACAAAAATTATTCAACAAAGTAACTTCCTCAGCTTTATTAATTTAGCCTTGCAAGGGAGAAGCCGTCTTCCAGCATCAGCCATGTGCCTAGGAGCCGTGCTGTAACTGTTCTGATCAGACAAAGGAAAAGCTTCACTTTATCACAGCATTTCAAGGTCAAAACCCTCTTGGATCCTAGGTCCCCTTAGGAGAGGCTGAGGTGGGAACTGTTGTAATTCTTCACTCAGACATGTTGGCTACTCTGCATCAAGTTCCTCCTTTAATCTTGTATGTCATAGACCCAGAATCATTGGCATAACTAAAACTAGGCCATAGAGTTTGATTCTAGCTTCCTTCTGCCATATGTCCATGTGCCCCTGGGCAAGGCATTTAACCTCAAGTTGCCTACCGATCTGCATGTTGGTGTATGAATGTTTTAATACACATTGGGTGAATGTGGCTCTAGTGTCAAGCGCTTTGAGTGGTCTGTATGACTGGGAAGGCACTATATAGGTTCAGTCCATTTGCCCTGAACCCTGACATAAATAATACAACATGGAGGACCAGCACTACGGATTCCAGGCTTTCAGCTGTTAAGAGCAGACCGTAACGCTAACTTATTGGGAAAAAAGCGAGAATGCAGGATCTGATTTTATAAAAACAAAAGTTGATGCAGAGATATCAAAGTGTGAAGACATGTAGTTCTGACCTGGAGTCATTTATCATAAACTGTAAACCGTTTTATTCACCAAAGGAGTTCTCCTCCTGGTTGGTGTTTATATTCCACCTCAAGGCTCCATCAATGAGGCAGAAAGTCAACTAGCTGTGCAGATAACAGATGTGGAGAAAAAACATCTTGACTGTCTCATCATTGTTCTTGGGGATTTTAACAGAGCAAACCTCTTCAATGAACTTCCCAAATACAGACAGCACATTAAGTGTCCCACCAGAGAAAAACATTCTGGAAAACTGATACACAATTATAAAGGATGCATATCACGCAGTCACCAGGGCTGCTTTGGGACTTTCTGACCACCTTCTGGTCCATCTCATCCCAACCTACAGGCAGAAATTAAAAACTTCCAAACCAGTTGTCTGGACTGTTAAGAAGTGGACTGATGAATCAAAGCAGATGTTACAGGCCTGCTTTGAGTGCACAGATTGGACTGCATTTGAAACTTCAGCCACAGACTTAAACCAACTCACTGATGTGATGACATAATACATCAGCTTTTGTAAGGACATGTGTGTGCAGACCAAGACCATCTGCACTTACAATAACAGCAAACCTCGGTTCCCTTTAGATCTGATTAAATTGCACACGGAAAAGGAAGCAGCTCACAGCAGTGGAGACCAAGCCCTATGGACGTCATGACGCATTGCTGCCATTATTTTGTCGGCGGAAACACCGGCGTCGCTAACAGAAGCTACCCGTGAAAGTAAGTAGAGCAAGTCACAGATTCCGTACCAAAACAAACTAAACACCATTTGGAGACAGCGATACCTCAAAAAGAAATCTGGTCAGTTAACAGGTTCGACCCATACAAACACAGAGAGTGGACCAGAGACTTAAATGAGCTTCTAGAAGTAAAGTTACCCAACGTGTTTGGTTGCTTTGTATGTGGAGTGAGTACAATTCCGAAATTACATGTCCCAGGAAGCTCAACTGCAGTTTACCAACGGAAGGGTGCAGGATCTTCAGATTTACTGAGTAAGTCACCTCAACACTGTTGTTCTCACTAAGGTACATGCAGATAACATGTACACAAAAACATGTCTCCCAAACAACGTTTCTTAGCCCACTACACGCTTGGTGCCAGTGCAATGCTGAACAGTCATGTTAAGTGTTGTTTCTGTTGATCCATGTCAGCAATCTGAACAGTTACCTCCATGGAGGCAGTAGTGGCAGAGTTTTCCTCCCTGGTAGCTGGTTAGACGTATGAAGCTTAGCAGCTTATGTGCAGCTTTTTAGCTAAGAAAAATTATTTAAATATTACTACATGAAACTTACCTGAGTGGAAACGCAGAGAACACACCAACATGTGTCGTGTAATGTTGGTGAAGATGATGTCAGGTCGCCTAATAGCTACCAGCCAGCTCTGACTGCTGAGCTCCGTAGTTTTTCTTCCACTTTGGAAAACTGAAAAAACGCTATCCATTTGGAATCCCCTTTCCTTTACGGCCATGAAAATGACTGTGGCAGTTACAGACGCAACAAAACATTCCCATTTTATCGTTCCCATTTTAACAAAACAGCACCGATCCACATAAATGCCCGCCACTACTTGCGTCTTCCACCGCTATATCCAAAATGCATTGCGCGGCTGACGTCATATTCACAAGCCCTATAAGCAGGCCAGGAACAAACTGACCAAGAAGATCAAGAATAAAGAATAAAAGTAACATGAGGTTACAAAAGTTTTAGCACTCATGGGAAAAAGGGTAGCTCATACCTCCAGTGAGGACTTAGTGACAATGCGAAAGAGACGTTGTACTTTGTTTATATAAATGGTGCATAGCTCCCTAAGACCACATTCTGAAAACCTGTCTGAAAGTATGGTGTTTATTCTTTTGTGAAATTTTACATCTCCACCGATTAGACCATTTTCGAAGTTTTCTTTGGGTATTCTGAAACTATGGAAATAATTACCTCTAATCAGGCCTTCCTCAAACATCATGTCACATTTTTTAAATTCAGAATATTTAGCTGATGATCACTGCTAGTATACCAGGTGGAGTCAAAAGATTAATTCTCTTTGATTTTGCTGGATGTTTTGATGTTCATGTAATTAAGCACCTAGGGTAATAATGAACCACTGCATTTACATAGCAAACTCCAGAAGGAAAGACATAGGCTTCATTTTGTTGGTGTTGTGAAGGCTCTGCCTATTGTTCTCACTTACATGAGATTGAGACAAAGGGCATGAGCAAATCTCAGTCCTTTTGAAGTGCTGCTTGACAGGTCTACTAGTTTGGGCATGGGGATATTGCTAAGATCTCTGCCTTTCACATCTTTGTGTGACGAGAGGATGTTGTTTTACTGTCAAAACCTGTCCACTGTGCTTTTTCAAGTTTCACAGACTGTGAAGGCTGCATTGCTGGAAACAGCCACTTCCAAACTCCACTCCTTGGTTCCAGGAGAAAACACTTGAAGTCCAGATGCTGGAACGGCCCATATCAGATCCTACACCGCTGTTAAGGTAGCAGAGCATGTTACCTGTGGATCTATGCTACACTGCAAGGTGTTCCTGGGGAACACCACCTGAGCAGCATCCTGGTTCTGAACCTCCTGCCTAGAGGAGTTTCCTACAACCGCCCACCTGTACCAGATTGGTAACAGGGCAGCTTGAAGCGCAGAAGCCACTCAGGAGAGGGAGCAGGATTTTTTAAAATTTTGTTTATGATTTGTTTTCTTTGAGAAAGAACTGTTTGCTTTCAGTACCAGAAGAAAGGACATTCCACTTCAAGGTCACGATGCAGCTATATGGAAGATGGTCTGTTCTGATGCTGATGATTGGTATTGCAAGTATTGTTATTACTCTTGTGTTTATTTGGGGAAAGGTACAGCAAAGATAATTTGTGGCTAATCTGAGTAATTACGGCAATAATACTCATCAGCTGATTCGAAGAGAGATTCATCACTTCTCTGACTACTATGATCATGCTGATAATGTCTGGTGGCAACTGATGCATCAAACTGTGAGGAAGATAAGAAATGATGGTTGCTATGTTTGTTGTTTGATTCCACATGCTATTAATGATCAACCATTTTTAGTATCTGTTCCTATTGATACTGCTTATACTCTAGCTACTTTCTTTCCATATTGGCAACATAACCAGCTGGTGGAGGTCATTTTGCCTTGGGTGAGGAATTATAGCGTAAGACAAAGTAGAAATGTTAGTAGATTTTCTGGTGAGACTAATTTAATATGTGCTACTAAAGGACCTCTTTATAGATTTTGGGGTAATAGGAATCCGATAAGAGATCCAGATATTTGTATAGCACAGGAGGAAAACACACCTTATTTCCTTGGAAAGACAGAAGGTTGCAAAACTATTGTATCTGTTTCATGTGCAATAGACATAAATTTGAGTCATGTCCTATCAGAACTGCTGCTTATACCATTTCAGGATCTTTGGTCCCAGATCCCTTTGTGTTAACTCTTAATCTTACAGCCGTACCGAATGGAAGTAGGTTGTATGACCAGGCAGGTAAATTAACCAGGGTTCTTGTTACTTTTCCTAGTAGAGATGGGTACTCGTGTCCTAAGAATATGGTCCGGATGTGTGGAAATAGATCATATCTGTATCTGCCTGCTAATTGGTCTGGAGTATGTTATCTAGCTCATTTACTACATACAGTCACTACTTATGATTCAATCAGCCCATTATTAGAGAGGAAGACAATGTTCAAATGGCAAAAGAGAGCTAGGATTCCATATTGGAAAGGGATTTTGGGTACACTTGTTCCTAGTTATGGTGCTGCTAATGCAGCCCATAGGATTAATGAGTTGTCAGTTGAGTTAGAAAATCTTACTGCTTTATCTGAGGAAGGTTTCACTGTTCTGACCAAGGAGCAGCAGGACATAAGAACTATGAGTTTGCAAAATATAATGGCTTTTGGATTACCTGTTAGCTAAGAGGGGTGGTGTTTGTCATTTAATTGGAGAACAATGTTGCAATTTTATTCCTGATGGGTCTAACAACATGATAAGTATCCATGATAAATTACAGGAGTTGCTGACGACTCAACAGAAAGAAAATATGGGTTCCTCTTGGAATCCTTGGTCCTGGTTCATTACTGGTGGTTGGACATCCTGGTTAATAAAGATTGGAGTAATTCTTTATTTTTCTTTTTGATTTTTATGTTTATTTTAAAGTGTTGTATATTCTTTTTTCTTAGTTGTACTTTGATTATAATCCTGGGTGATGGTTTTGTAGAATTTTCCTTTAGTTGTGATTATCTTGTAATCAGAAGAAAGGAGTGTAATGGAAAATTATTTTAAAGTGCTCTAAAGTGCTATGACCTTCCATCTACCTCTCCTCTGACCTCTGTGTTTTAATACTTAAGAGTAGATGGACTCTAAATTCAAATGCTGGAGAGTTTCATGGTTAACACTCCCTGAAGTGCTGTATCTCAAGGGATGGTAGATGGGTGCTCTCATAAATAACCTAGTTACCTCTGACCCGGGGTGGGGTCTAGGGGCTATATTTCCAAACTCTTTCAAGTTGAGATAACACCCACATACTGCTATAAATACTGTCTGTAAATTCTGTTTGGGGCTCTGCTTCTCTGACTTGCTCAGTGACAAAGTCTTCAAATGCTGTATGCCTTTGAATAAACTTATAAAGACAAAGTCTGGTCTTTCTCTTGTTAATGCTCTAGGGTATCTGTGGGTTTCCACAGGATCCAGAGATCCACTTGGGCTGCTTAGTCTGCACTTGTGGTGTTGGCTAAATATTTTGTTGACCAAATCCTTTTGGTTTTTATTCTGCAATTTTAAAAACCAGCAACAGAACAGAACTCCCCCACTATCACTAAAGTCTGTTATGTGGGAATATTGGTTACTTATTCAGCTACAGTGACGACAGAAACAAAGCTTTAAGCTAGCTTTCTTTCAACAGTGATAAGATATGCAACTTGCTCTACAATAAACTTATTTATCTGAAGTAAGCAGCAGACACATTGGTGCCGTCTCTGGGGAGTCGGTTGGGAGAGTTTCCTCCACCAGCTGCACCTCTATGGTGCATTCAAGTACAAACTGTACACTGGATTGTTAATATTAAAAAACTTCAATGTATTAAAACCTTTTTTGGTTATTAAATATCAGCATAATCTTATGAAAACATTCCTAAACAACATTGACCATTATCATGTGTTTTTATTGTATCAGAATCAGAATCAGAATCAGAAAAGCTTTATTGCCAAGTACGTTTTTGGACATACAAGGAATTTGTTTTGGCGTAGTCGGTGCAATACAGTACAAATTAAACAGTACAAACATATCTACAATATAATATAAATATAAGTGCACAGTTTTAAGTGAGTGAGAGTAAATATAGAGCAGTATAAGATGCAAGAGCAATACAACAGTGCAGATGATCATTGTGCAAGTAAAGCAGGAGTCCAAGCTGAGCGTTAATGTAACGCATAGAGTTACAGGTTACAGGTGTCCTGTCAGCAAAAAAAGGGGGGGTGTGGGGGAAAGGGGGAATGTCAGGGTGGTTTCCGGGCTTTGTTAACCAGGCTGGTGGCAGATGGGAAAAAACTGTTCTTGTGGCGTGAGGTTTTGGTCCGGATGGACCGCAGCCTCCTGCCAGAGGGGAGAGTCTCAAAGAGTCTGTGACCGGGGTGGGAGGGATCAGCCAGAATCTTCCCTGCCCGCTTCAGGGTCCTGGAGGTGTACAGTTCCTGGAGCGACAGTAGACTGCAGCCAATCACCTTCTCAGCAGACCGAATGACACGCTGCAGCCTGCCCTTATCCTTGGCTGTAGCAGCGGCGTACCAGATGGTGATGGAGGAGGTGAGGATGGACTCAATGATGGCTGTGTAGAAGTGCACCATCATAGTCTTTGGCAGGTTGAATTTCTTCAGCTGCCGCAGGAAGAACATCCTCTGCTGGGCTTTCTTGATGAGGGAGCTGATGTTTGGCTCCCACTTGAGATCCTGGGAGATGATGGTTCCCAGGAAGCGGAAAGATTCCACAGTGTCAATTGTGGAGTCACAGAGGGTGATGGGGGCAGGTGGGGCTGGGTTCTGCCTGAAGTTCACAACCATCTCCACTGTCTTTAGAGCGTTGAGCTCAAGGTTGTTCTGGCTGCACCAGTCCAACAGATGGTCCACTTCCCATCTGTACGCGGACTCGTCACCATCAGAGATGAGTCCGATCAGGGTGGTGTCGTCCGCAAACTTCAGAAGCTTGACAGACTGGTGACTGGAGGTGCAGCTGTTGGTGTACAGGGAGAAGAGCAGAGGAGAGAGAACACAGCCTTGGGGGGAACCGGTGCTGATGGTCAGGGAGTCAGAGACGTGCTTCCCCAGCCTCACGCGCTGCTTCCTGTCAGACAGGAAGTCAGTGATCCACCTGCAGGTGGAGTCGGGCACACTCAGCTGGGAGAGCTTCTCCTGGAGCAGAGCTGGGACGATGGTGTTGAAGGCAGAGCTGAAATCCACAAACAGGATCCTGGCATAGGTTCCTGTGGAGTCCAGGTGCCGGAGGATGAAGTGAAGGGCTAGGTTGACTGCATCATCTACAGACCTGTTGGCTCTGTAGGCAAACTGCAGGGGGTCAAGGAGGGGGTCGGTGATGTCTTTGAGGTGTGAGAGCACAAGGCGCTCAAAGGACTTCATCACCACAGAGGTCAGGGCGACGGGTCTGAAGTCATTAAGCCCTGTGGTCCTTGGCTTCTTGGGAACAGGGACGATGGTGGAGGACTTGAAGCAGGCTGGCACATGACATGTCTCCAGTGAGGTGTTAAAAATGTCTGTGAAGACTGGAGACAGCTGATCAGCGCAGTGCTTCAGGCTGGCTGGTGAGACAGAATCCGGACCAGCAGCTTTCCGGGGGTTCTGTCTCCTGAAGAGTTTGTTGACGTCCCTCTCCTGGATGGAAAGAGCCGTCCTCGGCGTGGGTAGGGGGCTGGTGGGGGTTGGAGGTGCCAAGGCCCCTCTTGAGGTTGGGGAGGTGGGGGTGGTGGATTGTGGCTGCAGCTGTTGGGGGGCGTCGTGGGAGATGGTTGCAGGACTGTCCCTTTGTCTTTCAAAGCGGCAGTAGAACTCGTTCAGGTCGTTGGCGAGGCGTCGGTCGTTGATGGAGTGGGGGGCTTTCGGCTTGTAGTTGGTGATTTGCTTGAGCCCTTTCCAGACAGACGCAGAGTCGTTGGCTGAGAACTGGATTTGGAGCTTCTCAGAGTACAGTCGTTTGGCCTCTTTCACTGCCTTGCCAAACTTGTACTTGGCCTCTCTGTATATGTCTTTGTCCCCACTCCTGAAGGCCTCTTCCTTATCCAGTCTTAACCTTCTGAGTTTAGCTGTAAACCAGGGTTTGTCGTTGTTGTAACTCACCCTGGTGCATGATGGTACACAGCTGTCCTCACAGAAGCTGATGTAGGAAGTCACAGCCTCTGTGTACTCGTCCAGACTGTTGGTAGTAGTCCTGAACACATCCCAGTCTGTACAGCCTAAACACGCCTGGAGATTCTCCACAGCCTCACTGCTCCACTTCCTTGTCGTCCTCACAACAGGTTTGCAGAGCTTTAGTTTCTGCCTGTATGCAGGAATCAGGTGGACCATGATGTGGTCGGATTGGCCCAGTGCAGCACGTGGGACGGCGTGATAAGCGTCTCTGATGGTGGTGTAACAGTGATCCAGAATGTTGTCCTCTCTGGTCGGACATTTTATAAACTGTCTATATTTGGGAAGTTCGTGGGTCAGATTACCTTTGTTAAAGTCACCAGCGACGATTACTAAGGAGTCCGGGTTGGTCCGCTCCACACTCAGTATCTGGTCGCCGAGCATGCGCTGTGCGACCTGCACGTTAGCTTGCGGCGGGATGTAAACACCGACCAGGATGAACGAAGCGAACTCACGGGGGGAATAGAAAGGCTTACAGTTTATGATGAAGGATTCCAGGTCTGGAGAACAGTGCTGCTGAATCACTGTCACGTCGTTGCACCAACCACTGTTGAGGTAAAAACAGATTCCTCCACCTTTCGCTTTGCCGGAGAGTTCCGTGTCTCTGTCCGCTCTGTAGAGCTGGAATCCTGCCAGCTGCAGCGCGGAGTCCGGTATTAATCCACACAGCCACGTCTCCGTGAAGCACAAAACTGCCGATGAATAAAAGTCCCTGTTTTTCCCCAACAACAGTTGTAGTTCCTCCATTTTGTTGGGAAGTGAGCGCACGTTAGAGAGAAATATTCCAGGTAACGGTGTTCGTAGTCCACGCTGGCGAAGACGTACCAGCACCCCAGCCCGTTTCCCTCTCTTCCGGCGTTTCACCGCGTGAACAAAGGTGAGCGCACCTTTGACCAGAATGTCCAAATATTCCAGAGCAGTAGGTAGAAATGTTGGAAATAACTCCTCTGGTGTAGTAGCCCTGATGTTCATGAGTTCTTCTCTGGTGAGAGAGCTCCGGGTACCATCACAGAAGACCGTTTTAAAGCAAAAAACAAAACAAAACAATGCGCACCAACACGCCGAGGCGACCATCTGCGGCGCCATCTTGTTGAATATTATGAATATATTAATAGACAGACTCAAGTTAAATCTCCAGTCAGGTCTATGCTGCCCACTTTTAGAAACACTAGAACGTACTGATAAAATCAGATGAGAAATCTAAACATTTTTCTTCACTGTTGAATAAAGTAAAAACTTTTATACATTTATACGCTTGTTTGTCCTGAATGAAACGCAGTGAATCATGACATTTGTGTATCGTTACTAAGTTACTGTTAGAAGTCAAGTAGTTTTACACAAATACAGTATAAATGCTTCATGAGAACATTTTAATTTTGCTTATTAAATGAAAAACAGTCACATTGTGTTCCATCACAGGATTAGGTTTGCTGGCCCAGATATGTACTATATGTATATATGTGTCATTCATTTAATAAAGTCAACTCTGAAACTAGAGAAACGTCTCATTTCTTCGTCCTTTTTGTGAAGCTAATCTACTTTTGATCATAAAAGACAACCAGATGCACCAGACTGTTAGCTGCCAGACAGGAGACACACACACAAACAAATCCTTACTCTTGATAGGAGCTGCAGTTAATGGAAACCTGGTATCAGTCTCCTCCTTCACAGTGAGCTGCTCTCCTTCCTGACTGGTCCAGAGTTCCTCCTGTTCCTCCTTTATCTGGAGGGACTCTGGCTCCTGCTGATCCACATCAGGACTCTGTTCTTCAGGAGCCTCTTCTTTAACATCTGCTGGCAGCACTGAAACACATTACATGCATTATGAACAACTTTAACTTCATGTTTCTAAGCTGGTAAAGATTCACATTAGAGAAAAACATCTGATCAGCAGTTTAGAGAAAACTGAACCTCAAGAACTGACAGTTTAGGTCATGTGCAGAATCTCATATTTAACCCCTGAATTAAATCACTATTATATAAAACATAATTGCCTGAGTTTTGCTGTGAAGCAGATGGTTTGTGAAGTAGAGATTGTTCATATGAATATATCACAGAGACCAGAAATAAACACATTTCATCATTTAGTGCAGTGATAAGAAAAAGGAGACATAATTTATCATAAACCAACAACTAGTTGTTCCTTAAACAATCCTTCAATGTGTGAAATATGCATCAGGCGGCATTAGTGGACAGTTTCTGAGAGAAATACATCAGAACCCATGAGATCTATTCTATTCTATGATTAGTTGTAGCTTTAATTATTAAGTATCACTTTTATATCAGTGAGCGTTATTATTCAATGATGGGAACACGTGTTACTCCATGCTTGTGGCTTTATGTTCAGAATATTTGACGTGCAAACGATAGTTTAATATGCACTGAAGGAGCTCTCTCTACATCAGCAACAAGAAGATTACAGAACAGTTTCTGGTTATTTTATTGAACTTCATATTCAGTGAGATGTTTTGTCCTAAACTAGAGGTCTGTCACATTTACAATAAAAGAGCAATTTTTGGCCTCAGTCCAGCTAAATAAAACTAATTTAAAGACACAAACATTACATGACCTTTTGAAAAAGACAACTTATAATTTCTGATAAAATCTATTATGTTAAAATTTGTTTTTATTTTTAATGAACCTATTTTATTTTTAGGTTCTAAAATAATGAGAAAAAAAGAGGATGGACACATTTTCCTCTATTGGATGTTGATATTTGTGGAAAATGATGTAAAAAAATCACATAGTTTCTAACCTGATGACAAGAAAAATAAATGTTAGGAAAAGTCTGTGGAAATCTAAATAACTGCTAAAACCTGCATTTATTATTTTATCTTTATTTTTAAAAACAAACACACATCAGATCCATTGACTTATATCGGCTCACTTCACCGCAGTTAGATGATCCTCTGTCGTTTCAAACTCTAATATTTCTGAGCTGGGCTCCAGAAGCTCCTGCTGATGTTTCACTATCCTAACAACGAGTTCTAATTCAGAGGAATAATCCACCAGCAGACTGAAAACGGCTCCTAAACTTTAACTACCATCCACACAGTTGGCATGAAGAAGGAAACATCCAAACCTAATCTGGGCTGGAAAACATCATCCATCATCTGGTGTCTCTTCCTCTGCTGCGTCCTGCCGCTGTTTGAGCTCCTGCTTCCCTCCAGTTTCTTTGACCAGATGTTCCTCAAGCTGCTGGACTTCTTTCCAGAGTTCATCAACTGCTGCTGCTGCAGCTCTCTTACAGCTTTATCAACACTCCCGCTTCTGGGCTGCTGACGAACAGGGAACAAAGGATAAATGCTGCGGAACCTCGGAAGTCGGAACCGGGACGTCGGAACTTACGTCATTTCCGGGTTGTAGCGTTCCAGTTTCCTGCTTGTTTTCGTTCGTATTGATAACAACTGTAACAGCAGCCTTACAACAATAACACTGATCTACGCGTTATTTCGTGCATATAAACAGCGTTGAAACATCTCGTCTTATAAACACTGAAAGTAGTTCGTCTACAACTGACTCATAATTCAGACTTTCGTGGAGGTTCCAGATTAAATTTCCTAATCGGAGCTCGGATATTCCGACTTCCTATTTGATGAGAATTTGTGGCTCTCTGTTTTTTTCTCTTTCATCTTATAATTTTATGTGTGCCTTAAACTTTTACAATCTGGTATTTCTTTTGTATATACATGCCACTCGTTTCTGTAGTCTGGAAATGAGGTTAAGTTAGTCTTGGAACCAATTTAGGCAATAA